>NW_017263615.1:402729-602987 GCF_001500285.1 Mollisia scopiformis
GTATTCAATTTTTTTCTCTCCTTTTTTTTTTTTTTTTTTTTTATTTTTTGGGGGGGGGGGGCCGGGGGGGCGCTTGAAAAGAGGAAAGGAAGGGAAGGGGCGCCCGGTAAAATATCTTCTCGATACTTAATTCGAAGAACGGAAAATTCTTCTTTCTTTTAATTTGAAAAAAAAAAAAAGCAGGCAAAGGCAAATTATAAGAAAGCCGTACAACAAAACCCATGAGGATATGAAACACCAATATTAGATCAGAAGATTATAGGTACGTAAGCAGGGCTTTCCTTCGTAAGCAGTGAGTGAGGAAAAGCAATCATTGAGCAGTTTTAGCCATTAATTAGAAATTTCTGCGTATTCGCTTTTATTCTTGCTTGGAATAAGGAATTAATTAACAAAGTAATGGTCACACTGGGACTATCTGCTTGCTAGTTCCCGCAACTTGCGGGCAATTAAACTCAGCTCTCAGAGAATTGCAAAAGTTTAGATTTTTTTTTAGTTTACCGCCTACATACTCTAATGATCAGAAGAAGGGTCTAGCTAGAATGAGTTTTTTGGTTGGGCGAATATATAAAATTCAGTGAGCAATGATGGAGGCTTAGTCAAGTACTGAACACATACAGACAGATGTAATCTCGTTCAAGAATCACATAGACAGACCCAAAAAAAATTAAATTCGCTTTTATTAAAACGATACCCGACTTCAAAAAAGCGGCAACAAGGATAAAGGACCCCTCCTCTCTCGGTTTACCTCAAACCATGGTATCCATTCCCGCCAACTCACCAAAGAACCAGAACCCCAACCCCTCCCCATCACCACGATCAGAACCCTAGATCAGATCAAAATACTAACCGCCAACCTCGTAGGATCCATAACAGCGTACTCCACAACCCGATCATCCATCGCCTCACTATTCCGCGCAAACACCACCCCAAGCCCCACCAAATCATCCACCAACCCCTTCGCCGCCTTCTCCATGCCCTCGTCGCCGCTCCCCACCGCCCCATCCTGCAGCCCCTTCGCGTACTCGACCAGCGTCTGGTCCTCCGCTACGCCGTAGCTGAGTAGGTACGGCAACTGCTCTGCCATTAGCCAGACCCGTTCATCATTAACGGGTAAGGCGGCTATTAAGTCGCTTTCTGTGAACTTCTGCAGTTCGGCAAGGGATTTTGGCAAGGGGGTCGAGAAACACGGAGGCTTGGCGGGGACGAAGGACATGTAGTAGCATTGGAGGTAGTTGATGGTATTATGCTGCGGGCTCGCGAGGTGGATACACATGACAATCGCGCTGGTGAGTTCCTCCACCGTCTTGATATCCGGGAACGTGAGCATCTGCGCCCCGGCCGGGGACCGCATCTCATTACACCAGCTGCGGATCGCGGGATCGGACTCGACGGCTGCGTCGGTGGGGTAATGAGGTGCGAGGACGGAGGAGACGAATTTTTGCAGGACGAGCCACATGGGTAGCATGTTGTGGGCCCAGGCGTAGTTGTGGAAGCGCGGGTGCGAGAGCGTTTCCGGCGTGAAGCCGCGCTTGGAGAGGTCGGCGGGGATGTAGGAGTCGGTGAAGTGGAAGTTGCGGTAGGCGGACATGATAAAGTTGTAAGTGGCCGGTTTGGAGATGCCGACTATGTCGACGACGATTAGGGGGACGAGGGCTTCTCGGGCGGATTTGTTGAGAGAGAGGGTTTTGAGCCTGGGGATTTGTTAGTGGGTGTCTTGGGAAGAAGGGGGTTGGATTTACCAGTGAGGTTCGAGGAGTTTGAAGACGATGTGGTCGGCGGTGAAGGAACGGTATGCTGCTACGATTGTCACTTCTTCGATGAAATGGCAGTTGTTGAGATGAGCTCCCAGTTCGTGACGGCAGTAATCTGATATCATGTGGCAAGTCTTTGCATATCTCCATGGCCAGTCATTCTTCTCTCCTTTCGTCGGGTCCGTAGATCGAAGTCTCTTGTTGAATACGACTACCGAGTGATCCAGAGACATGACAAAATCAATGCATATCGAGATTGGATGTAGATTTCCAGTCTTGCTCAGCTGTAGAAGGGTCACAACAGCGCAACCGTATCGCTTTTTGAGCTTGTCATCCGACTCGAGGGTTGCGCCAGGAAATGCACCACAAGCATCGCGGAAATAACTATAGTCTTGGATATAGAACGATTCTGGATCTGAAGTAGTGATCAAGGAGTACATTGGCGTATTCTTCTGTTTCTTGGCCTGATCCGCAAATCCCTTGACCCAGACTGTTGATGCTCTTTGAATGCTAGTAGGGTTCGGTCCAGTGAAAGATTGTTGTCCGAAAACAGCGTCACTGAACCAGTCTGGACGATTGGCAATACTGCTTTCGGAACCAATGTTTTTATTCTGTTTAGTGAGGCGTATCATATCGGATTCCAAATCAGCCATGGTCTTCCCACCCGTTGGACCGAATAAGTATTGTGAGAGGTAGTCGGGGACTACCTTGGGAGGCAGTATTGACAGGCCCATATCGACGAGTCTTTCTGCGTTGAAGATCGCTAATAGTCCTGTTGTGTCATCTGGGGGAATGCTTTTCAAACATGGTGGGTATGATGGATCCGTTTTTCCTGGTTGTTGCCATTGGTATGTTTGTCTAAGTGTTACGATATCTCTGGCATCCTTGATAGCTTGATCCTCGGGTTCGAGGTCAGTTGTTTTGAATAGGTCGGAGAACCTGCATGAGATGTTAGGAATTGGCAGTTTGATGTAGATGAAAGATGAAAGATGCCTCACTTTGCATCAATGAACTGGAATATTTTGACCAAATTATCAAGACCCCCTCCAGGAGCTGCAGGAGCTGTAGGTGTTGCAGATACTGCGGGCGGAGTAGGTGCTTGACGTGGAGTAGCGACAGGCACTGGCGAAACCTTTTGAACTGGTGATATAACCGGTCTTGGAATTGGCTGCTGAGAAGCCGTGAAATTTCGTGTCCACCGCTTAGAGCCTGCAGGAGTTGCAGTCTCTGGTAGGAACGTGCCAGAAGCTGTAGCTGGAAGCTCAGTCGCGTAATGTGTGACAATGCCCGGAGTTGGTGGTGCTGAATCTGGAGGCGTTGGAGGTGATCTTTTATGCGACATAGAGATTGACCTTAGGCCAGATATAACATTGGAGAAACCCATATCGAACGTGAATATAGTCGGTGGTCTTGATTGCTCGAGGATTTGAGTCCAGACGAGAAAAGGTTAGAAAATAACGTAACAGAGGACAACCGCGTTTTGATCGGCTGGCATTTCAGACTAAGCAACGGGTGGAATGAGTGGAGAAATGTTTGAGGAATGGGTGTTTCCGAAATTTGACTCAGACGAATATGCCGCCGCATTCTTGGTATGATAAAAGCGGACAACGCTCCTGTTCAAGAAAGATTGCTTAGGCTCCGGAATGGTGTCTGTTAAGGGTCGGGTCGTACAGGATAACTTGATCGAGTGTAGTCGTCTTGATCAAGACACGATATGTCGAAATATCTCGATCCGCTCGTCGAAAATCTCATCGATCCATAAGAATGACTTGGCTCCGTCCACAACATCATCCCAAGATCGAAGTGTAGTCCTAGCCATAATAGCGTAAATGGATTCGACATACCAATCCTGTTCTGGCAGCTTCCAACTTTCCAACAGCCCAAAGAACATGATCCACAGTAGGAGCAAATTCGAAGATGTCCAATCGATTGTGCTACCCAATCCTTCCATGAACACTTTGAGTTTGATAACGTATAATTTCGTAGATACACCGAGAGCACCGCATTGTCGTCGCATTTCACCCAGAAACAACGAGATCCCAAGTCGCGAAGCTTCTTGGATTATGCTCCATCGGTTGTTAGGATCCACGTCCATGCTGTGTAACCTGTGAACGATTGGGTATATGCGAAAGATGACGAAATTGACGACGCGCCATTGCTGCTTTCTCGCGGTTTTCAATCTGGCTATCTCGACTGCGTGATGTAAGTCATCGAACGCGGAGACCGTAGGATGATCCGGTGGGAAGATATGTTTCCATGGCGATGAGGTTGGTGCTTGAGGAAAGAATACGAAGTCGTCTGCGGATTGGTCGTTCTGTGCGCTTAGCATTCGTTTGGGCAGAGGAAATAGAGGCTTTGTGTCTTGTCGTAAGCTTCTTGTCATGTCAACCCTTGAAAAAGCACAGTAGTTAGATTTTCAAAGATCATTGAAAGTAATGCATGAAGCTTGCATACCCATAGACCAACATTGCCAACACTGGATTGTTTTCGATAGTCTCGAAACCTCCACGAAGTCGAATAACGTTCTTGAGGCCATCGAGATGGATTGAAACACTATGGAAGTCTTCTTTAACCGTCTGCCAATGTTACACGGTTAGTGTGACTAATCTGAGTGTCTTCGACCGAAGTGAAGGCGTGTCACTTACACTGTAGCAAACAAATGATAGGATACCCACAACCATGTCATCGTTAGTCCTCAGATTAGGGTCGGAAAGCTTCTGATTGATGGATTGAATGGCGAGAGAATGGTGACCAACAGAGACCGCATTTTCAAGGTCCTCTCCTCGGACACGAGAGACGTTCAGCGACACATTTGCGAGAAATTGATGGAAGTTTGCGGCATCTTTGACAGCGACGGGAAGCCACCGCTCCCGTAGCGTTCTAAAGGTAGGATCTTGGCTTGTATTTACTAAACCAATGAGCTCTGGTCAGTCGTTGTTTACGTGCATTGTTTCACAGTTAGGTAATCACGTATTTTGGATTTACCTTGGTCTATCAGCCACAGCTCACCCTCGTTCATCTTGATGGGGTAATCGGCAAAAGGATCAATGCGGCCAGCGCCTAGCACAGTCATCGGGCTGCTTGGTGCTAAGCCCAAAGTGAGTGATTCTGGTGGATCGACGGAGCTTTCCAGAGCACTTTTAACAATCTCATTCGCTGGTTCGCTAGACGAGAAGTACGATTGCTCAGGGGAAGATACTCGAGAGCGTGACCTGGAGTGAGCTCTGGGGTCTTGTAAATCTATTTCAGGACCTTTCCCCTTGTCGGCCGACATTTGTGGGGAAAGGAATTCGACTGGAATTACGAGCTCTATCCTATTCGGGTCAAAAGATCTATTCATCCGAGGTAAGTCTTGTATAATTTGCCTTCTCATAGCTCTTTGCCTTTCTATACTATGCACATCAACAGATTCGGTTGGCGCCAGTACGGGCCTGCGAGCACTTTCGGAAACATCTGGTACTCGGCGTCGTCGAGGGGGCCTGTCGTTGCCGCGAGACGAGCTTCCTTCTGGCTGATCTGACATTGGATGCTATTCAGTCTGGGCTGCCTGTTCACGGAGTTGATTCCAGAAGAAGGGATTTGAAAACTGTGGCAAAATCTGTTCGGAAGAGGTGATATGCATAGCTATAGCATGCTGTGAGGTACTTAGCTTCTTGCTACCGGCCTCATCGCCGATCAGCCATCA
Organism: Mollisia scopiformis; assembly: GCF_001500285.1. Classification (NCBI taxonomy): domain Eukaryota; kingdom Fungi; phylum Ascomycota; class Leotiomycetes; order Helotiales; family Mollisiaceae; genus Mollisia; species Mollisia scopiformis. The sequence goes on from NW_017263615.1 coordinate 408,166, forward strand.
ACGCAGTATCAAAGTCAAATAGGTGTACACATGGGTTTTACACTGTCGTCGATGACAAAAACAACCCTGGTACTCTGCTTCGTTCCCGAAGCCAGGAGGATATTCGGTGTTTGTTGTCAAGCCATATGAGAGTGAAATTGGTCGCGGCTAACCGTAATCGGATTGCGGGATGGATGCTGGCCCGCATCCCATGCCTGCATTCCAAATTGACTCTATTGGAAGAATTTGCTCACTAATCATTTGCTGTGAGATGACTTCAACCCACCGAAAACCTTCACCCATGACAAATCCTCGTCGAGCGTTGCAAGCGAATCTTCCCCAGACGATCGGCGTGAGGCTCAACGAGAAACGAGGATTAGTGATCGACTGATTAGTGATGCATCGATTCTCCCAGCTCGGGGGAATGATGTATTTGGATATCGAGATATACCTGAGTTTGGGAGTATACCAGTTGCTCCGCTACCGATCTCGATCGCGGGATGGATACCATAAAAAGGAAGACATTCAGATTTGGAATGAGCGATAACTTAACAGGCATTGGGAATCAATTGAAATAACGCTTCGTCAGAGGATGATGTTGCCCAGAGTATTCAAAGACTTGACGCAGACTCCGATACGATGGACTGTGAGCAGGGGTGCCAAAGCCCGAGAAGAAACCGCGGAAGTGATGCAGGGTGAGATCGTGAAGATCCCGAACGCAAACACCGATTGAAGGCGGTCTGAACATGTTCCTTGGCGGTGGAAGATGAATGGATCCTTCAAGCTGCACTTGCTCGTTGGAGGGGTTCCGCAAGTAATCTGGAAATGTGCTCTTCGGCTTGATGATGGGGTTGCAAAGTGGAAGCAGTAAGAAAGAGAGGATGTACGGATGGCCCCAGACATGTTCGCTTTAAGCGAGACACAAACACGTCTTGGAGACGATAGAGAAGGATATCTCAGGTTCGATAAAAGAAACAAAGGAAAGAAGGAAGGAAGCTTGGAATTTCGGATGATTTGGCTTTGAGCCATAGTCACGTGTTTATGTGGAGCCGAATCTCACTCCAAGTTTATATCCATCAATCGGCTTCTTCCTAGCCTGAACTTATACCGGCGTATTAGTCATGTCTTTGGCAAGTATCTTGATGTACAATCATCTGATGAGAGAATCATCATCAGCTTCCCCAGAGATCATGAGCAGTATCCACATCAACATGTTTCTCGGAGAAAAGCCGGCATTCGTCGACAAGAAGGCTACAATCTCGACATCGCTCCGTAATAAGTTGCACCGATATTTCCGAAGTATGGATCAAGAACAACATCATTATGTGGTATTCCGAGAATGTTGCGTAGTCTCTTCCGATTCACGGGCAGATTGTGGTTCTTCTGGATGTCTTTGATGGTTGAATGTCCCCGATATTTCGATCGTCCTTGATCTTAGGAATGATCATGATGATTTATGATGATTTTTCTGTGCTTTTAATTCCTCCTGCGTAGCTTTAGTAACCTCAACAGCTACTTGAGAGTCAATGGCGTAGATACAATGGGTTTTGCATGAAGTGTCGCCATACATATGTACAATTTTATTCTGATCCGCAGACATGATCTCGTGCCTTAATTAATGTATCGATCCAACATTCAATAGCTCGATCACCGAAAACTATAACATCTCAATCCCTCAGATTCAAATATCTCGTTCCCTTTTCTCTCCCCATGCCAACCACAGCAGAAAGAATGCCCCCAGTCCCCAAATCTCCGAATCGACTCGGAACAATAAGCTACCCGTCAATGTCGGGCGTGGCAATAGAGTCGACCCCGCACTTGCGTTAATGTCCGGGATGAAAGCAAGACAAATCACGCGAAGTACCGGGTGGTGTTGTTCGAAGAGACCGCTCCAAAGGCTGAGATCGAATCTTTGGTGTGATATGGGCGACATTTCATTGTCCTTGTGAGGATCAACCAGCTAATGCTTAGTTGATGAGATTCGACGTGCGATGGGGTGTCAGTAGAGGAGATGCGCCACACGACGAGCTCCAGGATTGCGAGAAAGATGGCGTTTAGAGAATTCAAGGATAGTGAGGAGTGATTGAAGTCGGCGTTGAAAAACTAGAAGCAAGTAAGTTGGGGAAAGAACAACACACAACTATTGAAGGACAGGAAGAGAGTGGAGAGATCAAAAGTTGAGTTGAGAAATATGTTGGCGATTTGGGGGATGAAGAGGAGATAGAGAAGACTCACGAGGTTTGGGATGGTGAGGGCGAGTACTTGTGTTCTCGTTGTTTTCGAAGACAGGTAAAAGCTTTGGACATTTGATATACTTTCCATGAATATAAGTTGGGACTTCGGGCTGCACTTTCTTATGGGATGGATGTCGGGAACGAATAGGGAGTGGTATGGTGATGAATTGTCTGGGATGACTGAGGCGTTCATGACGGACTTTGTCAACAGTTCGGCCTTGATTTGGAGTCTGGGACATTCCCGAGATATCTTCATCCATGGAATGTGAGGTGAGCAAGAATGGTTCTCAATCTATTCATTTCATACAATATATCTCGTCTGCTTGGGATGGGTTTCCACGACTAGCCGGCGCTATGGAGCAAAGAATGGATCTATTCGGCATCAATTCTGGGAGGCGCAGAGATAAGCGAACTCCTTCCAACCTTTCGGATTCACGCAGAACAGTAAAACCAATAAACGACTTGCCATATCTGATTGGCCGAGCTCTGGAAGCTTTGGCCTTGCTTGTCGAGATTGAAGATTTTTTCAACTAGCAAGCAAAATGCGAAGCAATATAACTTTGAGGTAACACAAGGTACCACAAACTAGGAAACGAGGGAAGCAAATCTCACAAACACGTACAGAAGCACACAGACTATCTTCGATGACGTGAAATCGAAGAGCGCAAAGTTCTCGAAGACTACCAACGAAGACAACCATGTAGGCGCCGTTATAATATTGCGCAAGTCGACAACATACGTCAGGCTCTCCTCGAATCGGGATAAGAACAATCCTTAACAAAATATCAAGCACATTTGCGACAACAGTACTTGCTGCGCAACACACATCGAACAGGGAGCCGCTCGGTTCCATTACCGTCGAGAACCTCGAGCTCCGCTGCTATGCTGCCAGAGTTGGGCGCCATCCTTGTCATCATCGTTGTCCATGGCGGACACAGGCACCGTCTGAGCAACCTCTACACATGGCTTGGCCATATGGCCTTGAGGGGTCTCATATTTTTGGCCTTACTCTTCGCCAGAATGATAGGGGGATTCTTCTATCTCCTCCTCATCACTTTCTTCGACTTCCCTTCATGGATCCTCTCGTTCTTCAGCACTCCGCATTCGCCATCATGTCTTGAACGTCAACGGGAACAGAATCTTCGGAGGAAAAGATCGAATATCCCAGAAGGTTGGGTGAGGATCTCGATCTGCGATACGTCTAACATCTCGCATCTGGATATTGTTGAAGGACATGGCCGGCATAGCACGGAGGATCCCGAAGCCCCTCGAGGTCCATGGGAGGAACGAGAGCTCTTTAGTGTGACCAAGGAAGAAGTCAAACGCAGAGTGATGCCGTGGTTGGACCAGATTATTGAAGAGGAAGATCCCGACAGCGGATGTCACTCTGACGCTGGAGTTGCTGAGGGAAGCATGCTTGAGAGAGAACTGTCGTCCTCGAGCAGTGAAGCACGTGATCTAGCAGATCCTAGCATCCACCTGAGTGTAGTAGAGGATAGCAAGTCGTCTCAACTGGACAAATGAAATGAGGAAATGATGGTCGCATCTGCAATTGGAATATGCTGCTGAGTGCCGTATACTGTTGTTGGTGATTGGAAGCAACTTGGGTACGACCCGCAACGCCGCAGCTTCACATGCACAGAAATCTCCGTCGTACTCGCATGCGTCCCAACAACCAGCTTTCTCCCACCATTTTCCCGTCATCCATGAAATGTGCTGCCGGAAACAAGTCTTCTTCTGCTCGATGTCCGTGTCAATATCGGTACTCGTATACTGCAAGGAAGGATTGAGCAGGATTCGGATGACATTAAACGCGAAATGAAGAAGCATCCGAGGAAACCGAAGTCGTGTGTCGTCGAGGTCAAAGTCAAGTCGAGCCAAAAGTCTCCACAAAGTCTGGAGCTCGTTAGACAGTCTCCTCTATTCCCAATCAGTGTATAGCGTCGGTGATCTTTCAGCCTTGGCGCCGATGTCTTGGCGAGACATGTGAAGCGCATCTGACCAGCGAACAAAACCAAGAGAGAGAACGCAATTCGAGTAATACCAAGACGTAGCAGCTGTACAATACTTCTCTTCTTGCTTCTTCCCCACCTTTGCGCATATTTCGCATGTGCTTCTTCTTCTTCTCTTATATCCTTTAATCTACATCGCCAGCTACTTCATCTTGCTCTCAACATCTGTCCCTTGCATTGAATAAGCACACACAGCACGGCATAGCTCTGGAAATTGGCAAACGGAAAGCATAAAACACCACAACGAGCGCCACACGAAGAAGCAAAACAAGAGACATTTTCTCCTGGTACCTGATGACTGTTTTCTAAGACATCTTATCAGCTACAAAACCTCACGAACCCCGCATCCCATCTCCTTATAACGAACCTCAACAATGTCCGCCCCATCGTCCCCCAAGATCCACCGACCCAACCCCCGCAGGCCCTACGAACAAACCTCTCCCTCCTTCCTGCCAGCACATCAATCTTCCGCGTCCCTCCTCTCGCCATCCTCCTACACAGACGAATCGCCCTCCCGCACACAGTCCATCCTAAACCTCACCTCCTCCACCTTACTCGGCATATACTCCCCCACCGGCTACCAACCAGACCAAGAATACGACTTCCCATCCACGCCCTGGGGAACCGGTGCTGAGACACCACAACGGACAAGTTCAATCTCCGACCCAGTACCCATACGCCGCCATACTGCCCCTTCACAGCCAAGTTCGGCCTTTGGTACAGCTGCTGCATTGGCATTGAGAGGGGTACTGTTATTTGGGATTGGAATGGGATATGGTCTTCTGGTGCGGCATCTACATAATGATAGACAACTTGCTCCCTTTCAGGTGGAGGGCATCATAAAGCCTAGGAACGATTGGCGGTATCTGGTATTTTGGGGCGTGGCAGGAGTGTGTTTGGGGAGTTTGATGCCGTGGGTTGATACATTGTTCTCCTATCCTGCCGGTATGGAAGAGAAACAGAATGCAAGTTCTTCTGTTGCAGAGAAAGACGAAGTGGAAGAAGAGAGTGGATTATTTGGTGCGGATTGGACACCGGTTGTAAGGAGTGTTGGAGCTTTTGTTGGGATTGCTTATGCTATTGTACGCCTTTCCCCTGTTCCTAATATCTGCCCAGCTAACGCTTCTAGCGCAAACTCCCTTGGGCAACTCCCCTCCAAGCATCTCTGACACTCTTCCTTGTCAATCCCGTCCTCTGGTATCTGATCGACCGATCCGCACCAGGCTTCATCCTCTCCGCATCTGTAGGCGCAATCGGAACCTCCCTCTTGTTAGCCTCAAATCCAGACATGATGCCATCGCCTGCTTCCTCAACCTCTACCTTCCGAAACACCACATTTAAACCCACCACGCCATATACAAGTGGAACAGGAATTGTCAACAGAGAAAGCTTCGAAGTCGGGATATGGATTCTGAGTGTCCTGTTTTGCAGCTGCGTTTGTTTTGGTAACGTAGGGAGACGATTAGCGCTTAGTTCTGGAGCAAAAAGACGATGATGGGTAGATGTAGTTTTTATTTTGAATAAAAAGTATGGGAACTGGAAATGGTTTGGGTTTGCATTGGATCTAGGCATAGTTTGGTAGGATATACCACAGAAGCATGATGTCGGCTCTGCTTTGGGCAATGGGGAACTAAAATAATCTCTGCACCTTGAATATTATGGGGGGTTACTCCATTCTTTACCGTTATGTCGATGTGGGTTTTTCTTTTCTTTTGGTTTTTGCCTTCTCCTCCCCTTCATGCTGTTCAATCAAGAGCGAGTGCTCCTCTCGTGGTCGTGTTTTAACGTTCTTGAGATTCGTCATTCTTGTTATACATTTTCTGTTTGTGTTTAGAGGTTTCTCAATGTCGAACAACACTCTTGGTCGAGCTTGCATCAAGCTAAGAGTTCTATTCGAGCACCTCCGGTTTTGAGCTCTCGGAGGAGGCATGAAAAAAAGGAGCCTCCAGGTCAAAACAAGCTGATCAAATCTAGTAAGAGCATTTGGTGAGGAGAAGGCAATGGGAATATGCGATGCTTGAGCCTTCGATTGCCTTTCAGACGGACTTTCTTTACACGACAATTCCAAGACTTCAAGATAATGAGAAGATCGAGGATGAACCTCAGAGAAAGATCTTGAACTGCCGTGTCCATTGGCACGTGACCCAGAAGGCAAAGCAAGTTGTTCAAACGCATGCTTTTCCGAGATTTATTTCCTTCTTCCTCAGCCGAGATAAACAGTAGCTTGGCATGTGCTTTCTTTCATCAGATACTGTCGTCGTATCTTTACTCACATCCGAATTTCGAACCTCATCAGAACAAGCTCGCTTGATCAACCGCCGGCAACAAATCCGCGCTTTAGTGCAGATCCCCATCTGCCGAAAACCAAAGTGAGGAGACGGCGGTACAAACCTCCAACCAACCGAATACGACAGCTAAACTCACTCTGGACAACGAATTCCGGCGCCTCCCTTCGTAGCCGCGTTTCTCGTGGGGGCCGTCGAGTTAAGTACCGTTGACACACGACTTCTTGTTCATCAGATATCGAGAACATCGCCAATCATACAGCGAGATAACAGGAATCTGTATAGATAAGGCTATTGCTTTGTTTTTAAATTGCCAAGGGCGCTGCGCCGTACCTTACATACATCTATCCGGCAGATCATGAAGCTACGCTTTTCTCTATCAAGACTTTGGATCCCTTTCATCCTCTTTGAGCAGCGTCATTCAACCCACCAGTCTGATATTCCTTGGAGCGATCGTCAGCCTTGTGCGATTATGAGGTGCAGTTGGTAGTGTCGTATCCGGGGCCGAGAGCTGAGCTTGAGGTACCTTTTGTCCGTCGAGGACCGGACTTCATTCTTTCAGAAAGTTTTGACGAGAGAGAGCACGGCGAGGCGGGAGTCTATCGTTGTTGTTCGAAGTGCCGACAAAGATAAGAGTGCTCTTCTTGTGTTGAAGTATTCTTGACACTACTACGAGTCCACCAGAGGTGTTCACCCTCTCTCTAGGGGCTCATCGTTTGTGGGAGACGAGGTTCACTGATCAGATTTGTAGCGGATTTCTCTCCGTTCTGTCCTTCCACAGCCGCTCCAACGCCAAGCTGCTTTGACAGCATCCGGTCTTGATATATTCTCCTATCTCAACCTCACTCCACCGCTATCATTCACAGCATCATGTTTTATTCGTTCACGCACATCGCTATCTCCAAATCACCTACTAGAACCTCCTAGTAGAGGAAGCTTTCCTTCAAGAATGTCTAGATGCTGACTTGGCAGATACGCTATGCCACTGCCTATCTCGTGTTTCAATGCCTCGCTTCTTCTCGTCGGTTGGAGGCACCGAGTAGAGATGAAGATCAGAGATAAATATGCCGATCTCTCACGATGCTAGTTTCATTGTTGGATCTCAGAGTATACAAGAAATCTATAAAGCTTCCTCAGACTCCCCCAAAAACAATTTATTCTATTCTCAATCATTATCAGCTCAATTCTCAAACCATCACCACCCACCCATCCACCTCCAAAACAACTCAAAATGCACCTCCACATCCACCCCCTCCTCCTAACCCTCCTCACCAGCCTCGCAGCCTCAACAGCCGCCACCCCGCTCCAGAACCGCCAACTCGGCCTCTGCTCCTCGGCCCTCGACTCCGTCGAATGCTGCGACGTCAGCGTGGACGGTGTCGCGAACTTGAACTGTGCTTCTCGTACGTCCTCCTCCTCCTTCCCCCTCCCCTTCCCCTTCCTCTTACCCTTCCTTTTCCCTTTCCTTCTCCCTTATTTGGAAATTCGATTACCGATTACTAATGTGTAATATCGTAGCTTCTCCCGCCCCGACTTCCGTTGCGGATTTCAAGAAGGTTTGCGCTGCGGACGGGCAGGCGGCTTATTGTTGTACTTTGCCTTTGGTGAGTTTTTCTTTCTGGTTTTGAGAGGGAGGGAGAGGGAGGGAGAGGGGTTATGCTGATGCGGTGATGTGATGTGTAGGCTGGTGATGCGTTGCTTTGTGAGGCTGTTTGAATAGGTGGAGAGGGATGTGAGGGGTGGTGAGGGTGTATATGATGGGAGAGGAGGGTTAGAGACGGGAGTAGGTGGGGTGATTTAATGAAAGTGGTTATAAACTTCTGCATCCTCTTTCTATGTCTAGTTTGAGTGGTCTCAATATATGGTCGTCGTGCTTTTGCTTGATGTGTCCACTCTTTCACATCGGCCTCCAACCGAGCTGGCATTTTCATCCAATGTAAATTGATTCTAAACTACTCTACATCGCCATTCTCGAATGGAACCAGGACGCCACAACGAATTTCCAGCTAAGAATTCTCTATCGAAGCTGAGATATCGAGTTAGGACTTTGGAACTCCGATGGATTAATTTGTTGAACACTGAGCCAATGGTGGAATATCGGGATATTACTGGTCTTTCAACAGTTGTGGACGTTGAAGGGGGCTGTGATACCGGGACAAGTTGATCTGAAGGATCCGGATCTTGTAATGTATGGTATTCATTTGACTTTGTTGCACGTCGCAGTTTCTAGACGGGCTGGATTTAGACAGGCGGGCTCAATCTGAGCCCGAGTAAGCGTCTAAATTTGGCTGTGCGACTAAGTCCAACTGACTTTCGGCATGCTTAGAGTCTTGCTACAAGCTCTTTGGTATATATTGCAATAGTGTATGTCTTTTTGGTTTTGTTGCATGTCGCGCTCTTCATCTAAGTCCGCCTAAACCTCTGGAGAAGTTGCTCTGGGATATGCAGAGTTTGTGAAGAGCAATATTTCTTTTTAAGCTGGTTAAAAGTCGTACTTCGGCGTAAGCCAGCCTCAGCCCGAGTAAGTCTAAACAGGTTGCTTTGGAGTAAATGGAAGAGTAATGGGTAGTGGTTTTATTCGGGTTTGTTGCATATCGCAACCCTATGTCTGAGCCCAGACGGTCGTCTTCTTGACCCTGGCTGAGTACTGAGGCTGGATATCTGTCTGGCTGAGCCTACTTGAACTTGAGTACATCTGAATTGAACTTGGAGAGTAGCAATCGTCTTATGCTGAAGAGTCTAAAAAAAAGTCAAAGAGAAAACCGTCGAAACTTCGCGCCACGCTACAATGAAAAGCTAAAGACTACAGGATACCTCGAATACGGATGAGCTACCATGAAAACAGTCGGCCTCGCTCATCTTTATCCTCTAGAATTCCGAGAGAAAGATCGAACAGACATCTTTCAAACCATCTTGCCTGTTAACCTTTTCTCGAAAACCCTTCTTCATAGGTACGGTTGGTGCAACAAGCTTCCCAATGACTCGCCAACCCCAACAAGCGAGAAAATCAGACGCCAATCCGAACACTCCGGACGTCAGGCTGAAACACGATTCCTGGGGTAACCGTAGCTGGAGAATGCATGCCGTGAAGAAATCGGGCGCAGAAAAAGCGAGAGGTGACGACGCCCGATGAGGTGCAGAATAGGCAGCCGTGGAATGTGGTGTGGTGAGGCTGGTGAATTGGAGGGCTTGTGAAAAATCGATATTTTGAGAAGATGAATAGAAGGGACTGGATAGTAGTAAGGATTGATACGGTGATTGAAGATTGAATGATGTTGCGATGTAATATTGGTGAGTGTAGTGGTGAGAAGTGTTCCTTTGCGAATAGGGGCTTCCTTGAAGCGAGGGCGATGAATGATACGCTCAGAGTTGAGGTAAATAGATAAAGCAAAAGGAAAATGTTTTGAAGATGATGCAAAGGAATTATCGTCGAATGAAAACGAATCATGAAATTGATGTTTGAGATCTTAGGAGATATATCTTCATGAAATGTTCGTAATTGAATTCTTCAGGAGATTCGAACCCCTTTCTGATGCTGATCACCAACCATGACTTTGTACCACTTGGTCGGAAGAAGGTGTATATCATTTTCCTTTCGATTCTTCTTAAACCAGACTTCTCGTGAGTAACATCATAAAAATGCGATTGATGTACTTTCCATAAAATATAGAATATCTAATTGCTGAAGAAAGTCTGAGGCTCTCGAGCAAAGTCTCCCGGTAATGCAACGATCATCACTAGCTTCGTTCGGCTGGACAATTTGTGTATTACGTAGGATGATGACTGGAGGAACATCAGACAGCCCAACAATGAAACCTCAATACAGAATATACACAACCTGCACCAGGACCTGTGATGACGATGAACATGATATAAAACTGAATTGCATAAATTGTAGACATCATCATTGCTTCGCCTTTGCGTACATTCACCTTCCCTCCCCTTCTCTCAATGACGTCCCAAACTAGCTTAGCACAGTCCATCAACCCCGTCGCGTACCGAGAGCAGCGCATGGTCATTGACGAGAGCACTTCAAAATCGTGAGGATAGCGAGCAGCAGCCACCAGACGAGGACCCATCCCATAAATCAATCACCACGACACCAACCATCGACTTTCCATCAAAAAGACCTCGAAATCCATCTCCGCCACCCCCATTAAGACCAGAATCGCATCCGTTTTCTCGAGAAACGGATGTCGCGATCGCAATATTATGAGTGAGGTTGGGGTTGCCGACCGCACACGGCTTTTACGATCAAAACGAGCGGAACTCAGGTACATCAATTATCTCCCTACATGCATTCGAAAGCGCGCGATATCGCGCGTCGATGCATATATATTTCATGGTGCTGATGATTGTAGTGGCATTGTTACGTCGCGCAAGAGGAAACTGCGCGAGCTGTATGCTGTTTGCGACAATAAATTCCCCATTCCCCAAGTCGACCTCTCGAATCCCGACGCGCCGCCCGCCGACTTTCACGAAGCTCACTTCCTCGATGTCACTGACATTTTACAGTACGTTTTCTCTTTCGATCTATACCCATATGTAGATGTTCGGGGTATTGGGCGTGGTTCACATGTGGTTTTACTGATGTGTGAATTGCAGAGATCGACTCTTTAATGCAACAAATCTCCCCAACCAAGGTCGATCACGATCGTACAAATTAAAGGAGACATCTCCGGTAAGGAAGGGAAGCACCGATGCACGAATAAATGATGCGTCGCGAAAGGCGGCCAAGTTGCAGCGCGATGGGTCCAGGTCGAGACAGAGTCGAGCACCAACTCCAAGCTCGAGGAGCGATGGAGGACTTTCCACAGTGCCAAATGATACTATTATCGATGGGTCGACCGGCAAAGGTGTGCCAATGCAAAGATCGTCTTCGAAGGGCTCGCAGACCGATTTGCCTGCCGAATCATCCTCCGTCTTGAACGAGATAGTAGAGGAGACTTTCGAGAATGCGAAGCAGCCCACACCTTCCATGCCAGATGATGTTGTGCCAGCAAAGGACTTGGAGAGTGACAGGATCAGGACGAGAGTAGAGAGTAGGCCGAATAGTCCAGGCGTGGATCCAAGAGAAGCGATGCCCATATCTGCCGAGGACGCTGCTCAACTACCTGGACCTATCGTTGAAGGACTTGGTTCTCATGATGGTCAACATAAGGCTGCTACGGCTCACTTACCACCAAGGGAAGTTCAAGAGACGCACTTGCATGAATTAGAAAAGGCAAGGCAACTGAAGGAGCAGCAAGCACATCTATCGATCCATCCACCTCGAGATAATGGAAGAAATGCAGAAGCCCTCTCGTCTCCTGGCTCGACCATCGATGCTCTCTCAGCCACTACTCCTGCTATGCATGAAGCATCAACGGACACCAGCCCAGATAATGAGAGTCGCTATGATGCGGATAGGATGGACAGAGACGATGAAGCTGCAACCCCTCCTCAGCTGAAGCCTACACCAGAGGAAGCTGCCGACAAAGCTGAGCATGATAGGATCTTGCAAGCCCGAATAGACATTGCACGAGATGGGATCATGGGAAGTAGTCCCATTCCAGCGAGGGAAGAATCACGGGAAGAACAAGCTCCTGTATCTACACCTGCTGGTGGTTCGCTGGAAGACACAAGGCCATTTCAGAGTACCACAGACCAACTCACGAAAGCAGCTAGTGAGATTGTTAACGACAATGTGGATGCCGAGAAAGAAACGATGGGAGGTCCAGCCTCAGACATGCCTCTGAATATGTCAGAAGATACTGAACCCACGTCGAATACCGGAAAGCAGACAGAGATTGCGGATTCCGAGGAAGACCAAACCCCAGTTGCAGACCTAATGGATGTGGACGAGAGCGAGAACAAAGTGAATCAACCAGCGCCTGATAAGACAGTAGTCAACGATTCCTTCGAGAGTACTTCTGCTGGTGGAAGCACAACAGCAACACCGGCTCCTATTCCACAATCGACAGATCTAGCAAAGGAGGTCGATGATTCACAGAAGAACTCAGTGACTCCCACATCGTCTACTCCACGTAGGACACCTTCGACTCCAGCAGTTCCTCCTCTGGAGAGAATGACTACAAGAGTAGCTTCTGGAGCTATGCGTCACAAGTCTGTATCTGAGATTCTGGGAGAGATTCCAAAGCCAGCAACGTCGTCGAACCAGGATCGAAGGACCGAATCTGAATCCGCCGGAAATTCTCATACTCCATCAAGAAGCACTACTCCTCAATCACCAGGAGCCCGACTTCGGATGATGGAGAAGAACAAGGAACGCAGCAAGCTATCAACAGTAGTGTTTGCGGGACGACCATCGAAACCTGCAGCACGTGATAATGCATTGACCACCAATGGATCGTTACCACAGAACCTGAAGGACGACTACTTTATGCCCCTATTTCTCGCAACAGCATCGGCAGGAAAGAGCGGTGGACAATCTCTTGACGCTCTTATAGGCTCAGCTCACAAGACCATTACAACCTCGAATGGATATGTTCCCATTCACGAAAATCAAACAGCAAAGGTGCTGAAGCGAATTTACAATCTTCAATCCTCGAACAAATGGGCATTGAGACAACCGAAGCGTGCACCAGAACCTGTCAGACAAACAACTCACTGGGATGTGTTACTTCAGGAAGCCAAGTGGATGCGAACAGATTTCCGAGAGGAACGAAAGTGGAAGATGGCTGTGGCAAGGAATCTGGCTTTTGCTTGTGCCGAATGGGTGGAGGCAAGTTCAGAAGATCGGAAATTGCTACAGGTCAAAGCAATACCTCCAAAACCTGTTGAACCCGAGTCGAGAGACATTGAAATGGGCGAGGCATCGAGTCAAGCTGCTGCACACCCAACCCCAGATCTAGTCGCTTCAGGAGAGTCGGATTCTGCAATGGAGGATTTTGATGAGGCGCCGAGTTTGCATTTGATGGAGACCGTTGCACCAGCGGCGATTTTCGCTCTACAAGATGACGAGGTGGTGTGTGCTTTGAGAAGCTCACCAACTACTGACAAGTTGTTGGCTGAGTTGCCTATGTATGGTGCTCCTCTTGCAATCCCGCAGTCGATTTTGCCAACCTCCGACCTCGATCCAGATCGCTTTTGGCGACGACCAGCCCTTCCTCTGAGCAAATATGTTGAGGGGCGAATGGAGTTGAAAGTCGAAGGACCACCGAGGAAGAAAAGCCGATATGACTATGACGAAGAAGATGATGAGGAAGACCATGTTGTCTTTGGGGAGCAGGGAACTAAACGACCAATTCTTCCTCCTGAAAATACAGACGTCGCCTTGTTCAACCCAGAGCACAAGCATATTCGAGACCGCATTCATTCTTCACATCAGTTCAGACCACCATCCGAATTTCCCATGCCACTCCAAAGCTTCTTTGAGAACCGAATGGCTTCTCAATGGACTGCTGATGAGGATGTTCAACTCAAAAGTCTCGTTCGCGAATATCAGTACAATTGGTCTCTCATCTCTAGCATGTTGACGTCCAAGTCAATATGGTCTTCAGGCCCGGAACGTCGAACTCCGTGGGAGTGCTTCGAAAGATGGATCAATCTCGAAGGTTTGCCTGCTGATATGCAGAAGACTCATTACTTCAGGGCATACTCTACCCGTATCGAGACTGCTAACCGTAACGTGGTGGCGCAGCCAGCTCCGGCGCCAGCCCAAGCTAACCCCAATGCACAACTACAACAACCAGCTCCTAGGCGTAGACCGACCACTAGTCTCCGGGTCGATCGCAGAAGAAATAACAAGCATCTTACACTCGTTGATGCGATGAGAAAATTGGCAAAGAAACGAGAGACCAACATCCAGAAGCAGCAACATGCAGCTGGAATGGCAGCTATGAGAAAGGCACAAGAGCCACATGCTAATGCGAATCGGATCCCAATCCAGACACCGCAAGACTTTAGTCGAGTCAAGCATGAGCGTGAGGAATCATTCAGGCTTCGTCTTGAAGAGCTCAACCGGCGGCAGGAAGCACAGAGAAGGGTTCGTACCAACAGGGTCTCCCAATATCTGAATATTCGTAATTAATTTGATATCAGGCGTTGCAACAGCAGCAGAGGAACGGTCTCCCAAATCCTCAGCAGCCGCCTCCCAACGGAGCTGCTCCTCGACCTCCAGCTCCAGGTGCACCCGCAAATGGAGCTACTCCTTCTGCCAATCAAAGTCTCGCCGTGCCTGGTCAAAATAGACCCCGTCCCATGCCCCCTCAAATGCCTAACCAACCTATGCCAAATGGTCTCCGTGTTCCCCAAATGGTCCCACCTGCACAGATGCAGGGTCAAATGCCACTTCCAAACCCTGCGCTCGATGTCCAACTTGTAACGCGAGCTCATCAAATCTCACAACATCAACAAGCCATGATCCGTCAACAACAAGGCCAAGTGAATGGTCAATCCCCTCAAATGCACAACTCCCCTCCACGAATGAACGGCATGCCTGCTCCAGGCTTCAACATGCCACCAAATATGATGCCTTCCTTCAATCCGAACGTTAACGGCGTCTCAACACCACCTACAAATAACCATGTGCCATCGCCAAATCATGGTCAAGCGGGTTCTCCACGCATAGGCCAAAATCTTGCTCCTCCAACTGGCGTCAACGTGGTCCAGATGCTAGAGATACAATTCAGACAAAAATACCCTCAAGCCACCCAAGACCAAATCACCCGCCTCATCTCCGAGCATCTCGCCAACCAAGTTAAACAGCAGCAGCAAAGACAAGGTCTCGCCCAAAGCGCAATGAATGCTGCTGCTGGTGGATCGACAAATGGAATGACTGGAATGCCCGGTATGCCAGGAATGGGTCCTGCGCAGAGTACACCACAGATATACGCCCAAATGCTTCGACAGCAGCAAGAGAATCAGCAGAAAGCTCAACAACAAGCTGCTCAAGCTGCGAATGCTGTCGCCAATGGACAGAACCAATCGTCAGCGGCTGGAAATGCAGGACAAGGACATGCGCATAGAGCTAGCACAGGAAGTTCGCATAGTGGGAAATAGGCTACTCTTGGAATGAGATTCTAGTCAGCGCAGGATGCAGGATGAGCTCAATGTCGAAAATCGTGAGCGTTGTACATGGCGTTGCGGGCTGGCTGGCTGGACGGATTTGATAGAGTAGAGCATACACGTCGCATACCTAATATTGGTACAAATAGCGTGCATGCAAGTCTTTTACTGTATGAGCTATCATGAACAGGAGAAGACAATGAACATAAACTAATACGCTACCATTCTCCATTTTGTGAACTCAAACCAAATCGTCAGCCTTGCGCCTCTATCTCACGTGCTTATTTTAATGCCTAAGATCCAAGGCCTCAACATCTAGCGCAACATTCCAAATTCTATTTCGAATCTCGTTGCCTCCTTCAAACACACGACCACACCTCTTTCCACCACAACGCCCGCACAAAATGTCTCCCTCAAAAGACGACCCTCCCGCGCCAAAAATATCAATAAAAGGCTTCTCCCTCTCCGCGAAACCCTCCTCTTCAACCTCAAAACCCAAACCGCCACCAGCAACGCTCCTAGGCAAGAGACCGCGCTCCACGTTCGCGGCGGCGCACGATGACAGTGATTCGGATGGTGAGCACAGCAGAGGGAAAGTAGAGACTGTTCATGGGTTCGAAGATGGCGGGGCCGTGAATGGGGAGAAGAAAGCTAGTGGTGCGTTGCTTGTTATCCCCAAGCAGAAGAATAGGGATTGGAAGGCTGAGGCGCGGGGGAGAGGGAGGGGAGGGAAGAATCTGTTGCCGGCAGAGGTGCAGGCTGCTCAAGAAGCTGCTAGGAAAGAACGAGAAGGAAGAGGGAGCGGGAAGGAAGAAGGTGTCGATGTTGTGAATTCGAAGGATGGGGAGATTGAGTGGGGATTGAGTGTTAGGAAACGGGTTAAGGTTGATGAGGAGGAACCTACACCTACATCTACACCTGTAGTTGAAGAAGAAAAGGTCGAGGGAAAGGCGGAAGAGAAGCCCAAAACCGCAGACGAAGAAGCTCTCGCCGCGCTCCTAGGCCAGAACAAAGAGAAAAGGGGCCCCGACCTAATCATCAAGTCCGAAACAGACGCCTACCGCCAAGCTATCGCCTCTGCGCCCGAGGCCTCCACGCTAGAAGACTACGAGCGGGTGCCCGTCGAGGAATTCGGCGCCGCTCTGCTGCGAGGAATGGGCTGGAAGGGCGAAAGTCATGGGAAAGTGAAAGATGTGAAGCGGAGACAGAATTTACTCGGCTTAGGAGCGAAAGAGTTGAAGGAGGCGGAGGAACTGGGGGCGTGGGTGCATAAGAGTGATGTGAAGCGGTTGCAGGCCGGTGGGGATAAGAGGGGAGAGAGGAGGCCTAGGGTTAGTGAGTATAGACGGGAAGAGGAGCGGAGGAGGGAAAGGAGAGGCGGTTCGGGGTATAGAGACGAGAGAGAGCGAGAGAGGAGACGATAATTTCTCTCTTTTTTTCGTTACATTTCTTTTATTTGATAGATAGAGCTGCAATGTAGTGCACACCCAGCTCTCTTCACCAATAGAAACCCATCAAATTTCGCATCCGCTTAAAATGAAAGGAAGTGAACCCGAACCCGACGGAAGTAGAACACGAAAGCGAAAGCGAGATTTTTGCGACGCGCAACAAAATGGATGGTTTGGTGGTTGTTATTGGGGGATGGAAAGGTGCAGGTACGTTGTACGTTGTTTGATGGAAGAGAAGAACTGGTAGGTTGGTTGATTGGAGGCGGATGCGGGGTACGGGATACGAGGTTGTGTACGAGGGCAGTTACACGAGGGAGAGGGATGTTGGAGTTGTCACGGACAAAGCGAAGCTATACTACCTATGCAAGTATCATTGGAATAACTATGCTTCATGTAATGTTACAAACGTGCTTCCGGCTGGGTCGAGAAATCATACATTGCCTCAAAGTAGACTTCCTCCATTTGAAAACTTCTCGACTTACCGACTAGGAGACAGGAATGTAGAGCTTACATAGCATTGAGATAGAAGATGAGAACGAGAAAGAAAGGGGTATATGAACATCGAACATCAATCTCGTGTAGCGAGAGAATGCTACTCCAAGCACCCCACCTTTCGGAGATACCAATAGTGGGATCTCGAGCCGCTATTCATGGACCTTCCAGACCTGGATATGACGATATGGCTAAATTTCGACAATACTCATGCTAAACACCATCACACTTCACAAATCCAATGAGCACCTACCAAAACAGCATCTTCCAAACATAAGGGAACAGAAACACCAGAAAATGGACACCCTTCTCAAAACCCACATCCCAACCCTCACCCCCTACGAAAAAATCTACAAAAACCTACACCAAAACCCCGGCCTCTCGCTCCAAGAAACGCTGGCTGCCTCCGTTGCGGCCTCACGCCTTCAATCGTTGTCTGGATTCGATGTCCGGACCGAGATTGGGGGTACGGGTCTTATTGGGATCTTAAAAGGGGAGGGAAAGGGGGACGGCAGGACGGTGTTGGTGAGGGCTGATACGGATGCGTTGCCGGTGGAGGAGTTGACCGGGTTAGAGTATGCGAGTAAGAAGAGGGAGGTGGATGTTGAGGATGGGGTGAAGAAACCGGTTATGCATGCTTGTGGGCATGATATGCATGTTGCTTGTAGTGAGTTTGGTTTCTTTTGTTGGGTGTTTGGAAGTTTGATTATGTTTCTGGGTCTGGAGGTTTCTTTTGTGTTTTGAGATTTGGGGGAGACAGATGTTGGTCCCTGAATGATGACTTTGGACGGGCTGGGTGGTTTTGGTGTTCAACTCACAGTTGAGACTTCGAATGTTGGTGTTGAAGTTGGAGATTGAAGTGCCTTACTTGTCGTGGACCAGTGGTGAAGTTTCACACCGTGTCAATGTGGGAGCGAACGAGCATTATCTACGTCTTGAGGATGTTTCATGTTCAGTGTATCTCGCTTACTTTCCAACTTTATGTTGCTCTTGAACGTCAATTCTTGAAGCCAGACATGAACACTAACACCCTTCAGTGCTCGCAGCAGCAACTACTCTTCACTCCGCCCGCAAAGAATGGTCAGGAACCCTAATCGTCCTCTTCCAGCCCAACGAAGAAAGAGCGGGAGGTGCAAAAGCCATGATTGCCGATGGTCTCTACACCAAACACGGTTGTCCACTTCCAGACGTCGTCCTCGGCCAACACGTGATGCCCTTTCCTGCTGGCACTGTTGGCACCAAAGTAGGAAGCTTCGCATCAGCAGCCGACTCTTTCCGAGTCACAGTCTATGGTAGAGGCGGTCATGCTTCGCAACCTCATCGCACGATCGATCCTGTTATCATAGCTGCGCATATCGTGGTGAGATTACAGACTGTTGTGAGTAGAGAGGTGGATCCTAGGGAGGCGGCTGTGGTGACAGTAGGAAGTGTGCAGGCGGGACAGACTGAGAATATCATTGCCAGCGAAGCGTTGCTGAAAATCAATGTCAGGACGGTGACGCCAGAAACGAGAGAAAGAGTCTTGGCAGCAATAAAGAGGATCGTCAAGGCTGAGTGTGAAGCAAGCGGGAGTCCGAAGGAGCCATTATGGGAATCTACCTCACAGTTCCCTTTCACGGTCAACGACAAAGATACCACAGAGCATGTTTCAAAAACTTTTGAGAAGTACTTCGGAGATAAGTTTGACCCAGAAGCTCATCCATTGGGTGGCAGTGAGGATTTTCCGATCTTGGCGACGGAAGTCCCACATAAGGACGGGAAGGGGAAGGGTGTTCCGTATTGCTATTGGACATTTGGAGGTGTTGATCCGGGGAAGTTTGAGGATGCGAAGAAGAGGGGGAAATTGCAAGAGGAAGTTCCAATCAACCATAGTGCATATTTTGCTCCTGTTATACAGCCTACGATGAAGACTGGCGTAGAGGCGCTTGTTGTTGGAGCTTTGAGTTTCTTAGGAAGGTGATGATTAGATATTATGAGACCTTGAAAGGCATGTATACTAGTACTCCATAAATCACTGCGTTCGATATTTCACAGCCTAACTACGTGCTATATCGTCTTCTCTTCTCTTAGATAGAGTGTATCAAAGTTCTGACGGGATTCTTCTAAGTAGTCGACTACTATGATCTAGTAACACAAGTTTCATGAATATGAATTCAAAGTGATCACTTATCAAAATTCTTCCACCAACTAAACTTTTGGACGACTTGACATCGCACTTTCTTGATCCGAGGGAGACTGTTCGGGCCCTTTTCCATCAGTGGTATGATTACATCCAAAATAGTCTTGCGATTCAAGATCCACACAAGGCTTGTTACACTGAGCCTCGCCGCAACATGCACGCGGAGAGATGCATTTAAAGTCGCCGCCTGATAGCGCCTCGTCAAATCCTCGTCACGCTTTCTTGGTGGTCCCGTCTTTTGCATGAACGATACCAATGGGAGCCCAACTTTCTGTGGGACAAAGGTCTTTGCATGACATCTTACACCAGGCTCCCGTGTTATCTACTTTGTAACGTAGGAGTTTATATTCCATAGGCTTATTAAACGAAGAGGTTTTGGCGATCGAAAGTTACGCCCGAAGGATTACGCTATGACTGTTGATAGGTGTGGAAACGCACTCAGCTGCGCCTCGTTGATGCCCAAATAGATCATGAAGCCGGGTCATTTTCATTATCGTTAAAGATAATTTTTCATTGCAGCAATCAAGGACTCTGAAATAGTACTTTTTGACGAAATTGAGCAACAATATCCATTTCGGTTTCAAGCAAAGCTCTTCCTATTGGGAGGTTCAGTGTAGCCATCATGTCGCTGTCAACGCATAGGATAAGGCGGAGCGAACAGCGCGGAAGAGAGAAAGCTAGGCTTGAACCTATTGGAGAGGCTTTGAACAAGAGTCAATGGACTGTTGGTGATTACGATACATCGCCTGCCCTTTCCGAGGACGAAGTCGGAGATCTAGAACTACAAACGCGAATCAATAGCTCACGAGTCCCAGCGAGAGAGTCGAGGCTTGCAATAATGTCTCCGATTGTTATTGCAAGCTTCACGAAAGAGCTTCTGGAACATCCCCAGGTGATTGAATGGGCCAATGAGGCAGCAACCAATACACCCGCAGATGTCCTCAAGGCCCAGTTATCTAATTTGTTGGAAGATTATTATAGGAAATTGGTACCATTCGCTGCCGAGTTTCTGGGAGACGGGACGCCAGACTTGGATCCTGGTGATATCATACGACGAGGGAGACTGACAATCGTTAGATACTTTAGAGAAGGGGCCAAAGAATCTGGCACAGTTGTAGATCACGGTTTCTTGGATGATGCAAGAACCTCAACTCGGCACGATCTTTCTTGGAAATCTTTGAGTAATTGGGGATTCCCTGCCCACAGCATCGACAGCACCTGTGATGAAGTCCCTAGCCACGGAAATTCTAGCAACATAGAGATACTCATATACTACTCGGAAGTCAGAACACATCTCATCGAATCGCAACCCTTTGAACATCTGGTCGCGCAATTTCGAAATTGGTACCTGACACAGATCGATCAGCATCCAATGCCATTAGTAATTTCTTCTGAAGGGATTCCGACTGATAAGCCAGATTCGCCTAAATCTTTGGTTTCCCTGAAAATGCACTGGGACCTACGGTCATTCCTGGAAACTCAATATGGCCCTAATAGTCATGTAAAGCTTGAGTCAGTGATAACGATCAGTGGGTCGGCAATTTGTTGTCAAGCACTTACAGTCGCGGATTATCTTAAACAAAAGTGGCCAGGATATGGGGTCACTGTCTTAGAAGCTCTCCAATCAGCTCTAGATAGTCCTGAAAGCCGTGCTGAAGTATCAGATGGAAGGTGCGTCTGTCACGGGAACCATATGGGCAGAAAGAGTAGTATTGATAAATCTGAAGAATCTAAGTGAGAGTACAGGAGTGAGGATATATAGGCATGAAAGGTTTCAGCACTAAGAGCCCCTGAACTAGTCCTAAACCAGCGAATAAAAGTGGAGACAACCGAATTCCAACTGACATGAAGGTACGTAAAGTTTTGATTTCATTTTGCAGACTTCTGAATCCTCCTTAGCTGGGACTTGATATTAGTGACGAATAAAGATAAAGGATACTCAGTACTCGTACACATAGCTGATCGAATGCTAAAGGTGGTTGAAGTCAAAGTGCAAGGCTCGTCCGACGATATCGTATTGATGAAACAAATATTTTCCTGGGTTGGAGCTGCGATACGGACTTCAAAATCTTCACAGGCGGAGTACTCTGAGTGTGTATCTTCTCCTGACGGCGAGGATCAATTTTTCATGGATTTCGTTCAAACGCCAACACCAGAAGCAGAGACAACTTGTTGGTTACCTTTGTTCAAAAATGCTGTGATTGCGACAGGCTTTCCTACCGCCGCTCGTACCAATCATGAAATTGGTGTGGAAATCCCACTGGAGATGATGGCTGTTCTAATTGGAGCTGAGCGGGCCGTAGAGCATGACGGCGGTATCCTCATTAAAGGTTTTTCGAGTGTGCTTGTGCCCGTCGCCCGGAAAAACGATTCAGTCCAGTGGCACTTGCTTGAGAATTCAGACGGAACACGTTTGAAATACAGCGATATACGAGAGAGGTGTCAAGACAGATTATCTATAGATGAGCTGAGTCAAGAGTCGCTTCGTGAGATGAGAGTTTTTCTAGGGTGGTTGAGGCACGCGAAATCTTTCTTCGGGACACCAGAGGTTGCATATAAGAACATTACCGCATCCAAAGCCGACAAAGCTTCAAAAACCCTCAGTTTGACAGATATTACAGTTGGATTCTCGAAATTGGGTTCTGCAAGCACAAAATTTGCTCTGGGGGCAAGAGAAGTTCGCTACATTTCTCGGGCCAACCGCCTAGAGAGGTTGCTTGACGCAGCGGAAGAGATGGATATATGTCTCTATGATTTCGATTTCCAAAGATCATGGATGGCGTCTGGAACTGAAGTACTTTTGCACCTCATTCATACTAAACATACAGTAAAGCCTTTTTGCATTGCGGGACAGGAAATAACCCTGGAATTTGCAAGTCCGGCAGAAAACGGGCCTGATGCTTGCAGAGCTGCTATAATGAGCATGGCTTCGCTTTCCTTGTACAGCAGCACGTCAGTGTCTGTGACAAGTTATTGCGTTCAAGATCTCGTAAATGATCTATGGCTGCGTTTGGAAAAGCTCGAAGAGCCTGGTGACCAACCCGGAATACCAATAAGCATGAAATTCAGCACAAAGCTAGCAGGCTACGAAATTATGGACATCGTTCTCGACAAAGGAGTTTTGAGACAAAAAGAGGTTTCTCTCAAAAACACAAGTGGAAAATGGCTCGACATTATCAAAGCTTGCGATGGCGTCGTTCTCTTCGGGAGTCATTTTGGACATCTCATCAGACCCGCGTTGAGTAACAAAGGTCTCTGTCCTGACTGGACTAACTTGCCGGATGGAAAAGACTATATGGCCACAACCGTTCAGAAGCTGCTTCGTTTCTTTGGGAATGCCAATGAAGTCGGTCATCTGACTTCGGCCGGCTTGACCCTCCACAAAGTTTCCGTTCTGTTCGAAAGCTGCCGCAATCAATCGTCATCGTGTTGTTGCCAACGTGTTCTTCAAGTCATTCCAAAATCACGAATCTCGTTCAAGTCCGCCACTCCACCTGGATCGTTGGGATCTACAGGCTGCGTCATCATCGGAAGAGCTGCCCGTGTTCTAAGGTCACGAAAACTCACTTCTCGCAATACAGCTTCTCGTTCGTTTGGGGCTGTCGACTATAGCTGTGAAGATATGGTCAGTTCTCGTGAAGAGTCTCCGGAGAATTGGACTTCGGATACTTTGGAAGATACAACGATAACAGTGAAGAGGTTCTACCAGACACAGACGGAAGATGAATGTCATACTTATTCTGGTCAAGAAGTAGCATTTCCGCACCCTCAGCTTCAACAGGAAGAGCTGGATGAATCTTATGAGGAGAATCTTGGAGCCTGCTTGGAAGGTGCGACAGCTCAGCTCTCAATTATGAATTCGGGCTTGCCAGCGTCACAAAGTCTGCCAACGAATGAGGATAGGGAAATATCAAGTACATATGGTTACAACTGTGCTTCAACCAATGATCGATCTGCTGCTATTGACAATATGCACATTGATAGCATTGAAGAGGATGACAACCTAGAAAAAGATCAGCTCTATCGTCGTAGGGTAACCATCAACACCTTTGGCAAGGTTACTCGTGCTCAAAGCCAGGATTCACCTCGAAAACTTAGACATGTGCAAAAGAAGTCACACTTGAGAGCACGAGAAAACAGACAAGTGAGCGCTATAGACTGGGAAGAGGACAATATGGACACTTCTTGTATTTCAAACTGAGTTCGAGGCCGTGCTGTACACATCTTTCGTCTAGTCAGCGGGCAAATAGACCCAGGCCATTGGCTTTTTTTTCAACGAGCGTTTTATGTAGGATCCCAATAACTAGAAAGCAAGACAAGGACTCTTCTTTCGAATTCATGCAACTCTTGTGCTTGAATCATCTGCATGCTCGCAGCGTTGCCAGCTGCCCAGCCACTCCTTCGCGGGTGTTCAGGCTGAGCTGGCTAACTTGAATCGGCTGGCGAGGAGTAGGAAGGCCGAGGTTTTAGATTTTTTGGCGAGGCTAATGAAGGCTAATATATATTTTAGCGAGGAGTAGAAAGACTAAGCAGGTTGGCTTTAAATGCGATTTTCAAGGATTTAAACGAGATTAAAGTTTGATTTTTAATTTCCGAACTAGCCACCTTTTGTCTAGCTGAGCTAGCCAATTACTTTTTACTAGCGAGGAGAAAGAAAGTAAAAATTAAAAAATCGCTGGCGAGGAGAAAGAAGGCGGTAGCGGGCTGAGGAAGGCTGTTTATTGGCTGGGCGGTTGGCATCGCTGCATGCTCGAGAATCAAACGATGATTTCTTTTCCCCAATTCGTAAATAAATCACGTTTATTTCACCTTTCTTGAACTATCGCGAGATAATGGTTCATAAATCGACCTTCTAAATATGGATTGGCCTGAATTTGAAACTTCAAAGGAGACAATACTCTGCTGTTATATCTAACAAATACGATTATAACGAGGATCGTATAATTTAATGAAAACAAAATACATCAGGCTGAGGAATTACTTTATACTCTATAAACCCAGAGTGGCAGATCAGTCAGTTAGACAGTCGTCAGCTAAAGCATTTTTTGCCAGCTGAAGACTGATAAGAATCACGATATCTAGCTGATTTAGCCAGACTGGCTAATCAGCTAGCCAATTAGCGGTACTGAATATGAGGATATATTATTTGAAATTGAGATACTCTAATAAAAACCTCTCAAATGCTACTTTTTCTTCGTATTGACTTTTTAAACGTGCTTGATACTCTATGCAATGACTTTTAGAGTGTAATTATGATAATGAAATGAGTTTTGTGTATATATATATATATATATATATTTCAAACTGTACTCAATACATTAGGCTTGCAATAAGGGGTCTAATTGCGCGCATAGACTTACAGGCCTAAAAATATCTAAAACTAGCTAATTACATGCTTTCTACTAGGTTTTTCTGCTCCGAAAACACTAGAATCTGCCTCTATTATAGCTTCGAAATCTAAAAATTTATATCCTCAAAATGATCAGTGAGTTGATTTGAAAATTGTTTGCTAAATTACTAACTGATGAAATATTTTGAGCTAAATGATGGATGCAATGTTATTTTAATAGTTAGCGTTGATTAGCTAGCTGACTGCATGCCTACTCTGTATAAATCAATAGTCGCCAAAATATTGTTTATGACTCAGTAGCGTAACTTTAACAGCCATCAATGTCCGTCTGGTGGTCCCTGGTACACGAGATCCCATACCGCGCGACCTGTTTGATCGTGAAGGATATTTATCCATGGGAACTGGCAAATGGAGTCACAAACTCTTGACCAGCTATCAATTTGAAACCGCACAGCCAATCTTCTGATCCTCAAAACGAGCCAGTAACTAACACTCGTGGTCTTGAACCAGAGACTTGCAACAAACAAAAGCCACAGAAGCAAATTGTCATCATCGCGAGCATCGAATTCTTCGTCAAGAACCTCCCTTAGCCGCCGAGAGATTAAATGGTATCCTTGGATTCGGCGGTTATCCCACTGCAGGAATAATGTTGTCATGAATGTTATTAAACCGATATGATATGCTGCTTCCCTCCTGCATTCAGGTTTCGGACTTTGTAATGGTCGAAATCGAATCAGGCGGCAACATATAGATATCACTATCTCTAAAAAGGTCTTGATATCTAAGTTCCGGCGGGAAGGAGGGCTATTAAATAGAGCA
Source organism: Mollisia scopiformis (assembly GCF_001500285.1). Lineage (NCBI taxonomy): Eukaryota > Fungi > Ascomycota > Leotiomycetes > Helotiales > Mollisiaceae > Mollisia > Mollisia scopiformis. The sequence goes on from NW_017263615.1 coordinate 433,973, forward strand.
GCGATACTCATGACATCAACGAGTATGTCTCGAAGATCGGTGTTGATTCCGTCGTATTGATGCTGTCCAGAGGTTGCACCAGGAGAATAGTTGATTTCTATTGATGGAAGCATACTTCGAATCTCAGACATGCGGTCTCGATAAAATAATACTGGCTCTCCGTATCGGAGTGCGTAGAGTATATCCATTCTGAGAACCAACACCACATTAGATGAAAATGTAAACTGTGATTGGAAAGCACCAACTTAGACATTTTCAACAAAAGTGTAGAGCAGCTCTTGAGGCGAGAGAGTCCACCACGGAGTTCGATCAATTTCCTCAATCCTTCGTAATGAATACGCGAAGCCTTCTCATGCCGAATTTGCTCTTGAAGGATAAGCATCATCACCATACAAAGCGTGGAATCCGAGAGAGCTTCTTCGCCTTGCATCCTTCGCTGCACAAGTGAAAAGGTGTTAGAAAGATAGGACAATGCTTTCGATGAGCTAATGCCTCCGCTACTGAAGAATGCATTGGTTGATGCCATCAGTGCGAGACTGCAGTATGCTGCTGCGCTAAGTCAGTAAAGCTAGAACTAGAACTTAGTCTTGTGAGTGAGATATATACCATCCGCATCAATGAACGTTGTTACAAGCCAGTCATGTTTGTACCCATCAGATGAAAGCCCAAGCTGAGAAGGGTACATCTTCTCTGTTATGAAGATGAAAACTTAGGATAGCATGTCTTAGTAGTACTCTTAATTGACTTATCAAGATAGGAGCTGTCATACTTACACTGATCAATACTTTTCAGTGAGCTTTCACTTAGCTCCACCGGAAATGGGAAAGTGCGCAATACATTTCCAAGATTCCTTGCGACCGGCCCTGAATCTTCCTCGTTGGATTTCCTTGCCTCCTTCCTTGAATCGTCACATGGAGTAGGCAACTCAAGTCTTGAACGACGATGTACTGTCTTTCCAGCATTTCTATCCTTCATGACATGGCTACGGATTGACTTTCGAGTGACTTTGTCGACCTTGGCCCCGCTCCCATCCACGAACTGGAATGTTTTCTTCATGTTGAGGCAAAGACAAGTCGGTATTGCCAACTGCACTTACTCTCCTTCAAAGACAGACCGAGGGTACCCCAGGAAGAGATCAAACCACATTAGGCGGTGTATATAATAATATTTCACACGATCATATTCGTGAACGAGGTACCAGCCCGGTACGTGACGTTTTGGTGGGGCATCTCAGTCAGCAGCAGGGGATCACCGAAAGGGCTGGAGCTTTAGGCGAACGGCGGGCCAATAGACATCTGGCAAGGGTCAAGCGGCATGATGAGCCTCAAGATCTTCGTTTGCATACTCCCTTTGTATATCAAACATTGTCTCCAGGACGGGGGAAGATGAGGTTTCAGGTTCGTTCCGAAATCGTGTCTCAAACTGAAGAAGATATTGAGTAGTTTATGGAGGTCATTTACTACTGACACTCTCGCCCCACCACCAAAACAGAACTACTACTGCTACTGATTGAAACAAGAATTGCATTGCATTTCTAGCTTCTTCAACGCGTCTCTGTCAATTGTCTAGCTATGAAGTTTCAATAAGCAGTCACAACCTGCTTAAACTACTTACAATTCCACCACCATCTTTGCCGCACTCAAACCCGCCTTTGCCTTCTTCAGCGCATCCTGAATACTCTCCAAGCCCTTCCCAGCCACAATCGGCGGCGGCACGCACAGCAGCTTCCCGGCCTCGAGAGCTGGAGTCAAATAATCCCTAAATAAAGGTATTGACGCATCATTGACAGAGAAGATCATGCTGGCCTTCACGTTGGCAGGAACATCAGCGGGAGGAGGGTGCGTGCAAGCCAGGTGACCTCCACCAAGCGCGGCGAGGATAGCAAGGGCGGTAGGATAGGTGTCGGGAGTGGCAATAGCGACAATGATCCCGATGAAGCCTCCATATTTGGCTACAGCAGCTCCGACTTTCTCTGTGATAGCAGAATCCTTATGGTCAATGACTTCGACTGCACCGCAGCGTTGACTGAGGCCAAAGTTGTGCGCTCCGGTGATAGTGATAACGGTGACACCAACTGCAGTGGCTAATTGGGTGACTACGGCGCCCACGGTCGAGGAACCGCCGTACACGACAAGAGTCTTGCCCGAGGATGGAACGGGGCGCTGCACAGACGGGTATGGAAGGCCGAGAAGCGCGAGGGGGACACCGGGCATCACTTCACCGGGTTGCTGATTGAAGAGGGCGCAGGCTGCCGCTCCTACAGCTAAGGGTAGGACGACACCGTCTTTGAAAGCGATGGAGTTGGGGAGAATGGCTGCTCTATCGGCGCTCACGATGGTATATAGCGCAAAGGCGCCGTCTTCGGGACGGCCAGTAACGAGAGTCATGCCGTGTCTGTACTCCGAAAGAAACCCTGCGTTAGCCAGGAAATCTAAGAAGTGTGTCTATACGCTGAAGAAAAAACCCGAGAGAATAGAAAGAAGACTTGCGAGATAACGTGAACTGACTTACCCAATGACTCGATCCCCCTTCTTAAAGCGTTCTACGTCTGAGCCAACGGCATACACGGTGCCAGCGACATCATTACCGATGACAGTTGGCCACTGCTTCACAAAAACGCCTGCCTCCAGCATCCAGTTGTCGACATGGTTGATGCCCACGACCGCGTTGTGTACGACCAGCTCACCGGGACCTGGCGTGGGCATCGGGGCCTCGCGGATCTCGAGAGGGGTGTCGGCTTTGATCAGCCATGCGGCTCGGTTGGTTGGTAGTTCCATCGTTCGTTCCTTTATCCTTTTTCGTCGTTCCTATAGTCGTGCAATCAGTAACATGGTTATCATATGATGGCTATGCTGACGTGAATGAAATGAGATGTAGAAGACACGCTGGTGGACAAAGAAGACGCACTTCTCTTAAATATAATGTAAATCGGCAGACTTAGTCAAGGCCTGCAAATGTGATAGCGCGTATGAGAGGTTGGGACGATAAGTCAGGTATAAAAGTGATGTCCACAAGCTCGTAGAAGAATGCCTTTATTCCGAGGTCTAAAGCTAAGGAATGAAAACGATGAGGAGAGGTGAAAGCCCATCTATATACTAGAGTAGAGGTTTCCAGGGGGTTGTAGGAAGTAGTTAGCCGCAGGTGACGGCTCGATGAATTGTCAGAATAAGGCAGCATAGACACAACATCCCATCAGCAATTATAAATCGTCAAGTCTAAATTACAAACATGGGGCATCATCGGAGACATACTCTTGTCAACGTTCCTTGTCTAGTGCTAGCTTAGCCATGGCACTGAATACTTTCTCTCCGCCAGTGGACCATTTCTGGCGAGCCAAGCCGCTTGACCAATCGGGAAATCAATCTCTCATTGGTCAGTCAACATTTCTCAGCGGCCCACTAGATTTCAAGCCACATCATATGCTCGATAGAAATCGTTATGTCTCGTGGATCTCCGGATTGAACTAGGAGGACAAAGATCCTTCATGATGACAGCGGTAAGATTGATGCATAACGACAATAGGCAGGAGCTTCCTGCTGCATTCTGCATTCTGCGATTGACTGATATTAACGTAGATCCTGGTCAGTCAAGTACTTCCTTCCTCTGTGTCTAGTCTTCTGAATACACATTCTCTCGGAGAAATCATGATGCTGAACACATTTCATAATTCTACAGGCGGAAAAACCCAGGATTACAGTCTTGATCCACCTTCCCGAGTCATACTTATCTCGAGCGGGGTCACGTGAAGCAAGAAAGAGGACATCCAATGCTTTTGCATCTAAGATATGCAAAGAAATGCTGACATTAAATATGCGGATCCGTACAAATACTCCTTGTCACACGTTCTTGAATCGTATTCGAAGGTTGACAATAAAGCAAAACTGCTACTTAGAACCTTAAAACAGACTACAATAACTTCAGCAGCTGCAATTTAGGGGAACACGAAATCCCATTTGCTCGCAATGTGACATATAATTGAACTACATGGTATCCGCAATTGAAAGTACAAAAAACAAAGGACACCAATTCCGGCTATTATATTCAGAAGCATCGAGGGTATATGGCAATCAACGAACCGAGAAACTAGACCATAACAAACTCAAGAACACGCTCACAACCGAGTTCATCTCTTCGTAATGCCTGAGTATCCTCCTTCAAGGGTACAGTTCGTTGACATCCTTCATACATCGGATCCTGCAGACATTTGTGGGCGGCTTTTCCCAATGTAACGATGATCATGGTATTCGTTTGAATCATCTTCCGATTCCTCTGGCTCACCAAACAGCACGCTTGTAGCTAACTTGTATACCCCGCCAACGGGCTTCTCTACTGCAATAGCTAGGGCGAGCAGGTTCGGGTTTCCAAAGTCGGGAACTGACAACAGTAGCAGACCACTAAAGACCACATAAACAGTCAGCAATTTTTCCTGTTTCTACGCATTGTCGTCCTTAAGATATACTAACAAAGTAATGAACCCCAAAATCACAGCAGCAGTAGTCGAAGGCGGCAAATCGCAAGGCCCACCACAGACATCAACCTGATGCGCGATCAAGCTCAAAGTGATCAACATCCCCAAAAGTATGATCCCATCTATGGTGGCAGCCGCAGACTTCTGGATCCACGATTCTTGCGCCCTGGCGGAAACATCCTTCAATCTCGGATGCACCACCTCGATCTTTATGAGCACGAACTGACTGCCAAAATGCGACCCAAGTACAATGACCTGTCGTGCAATCGCGAAAGAGAGGAATACGATTACACCCGCATAAAGAGGACCATGTGTGACAAAGATGATGAATGCGGGGATCGCGAGGACGAGAGCGAGGGCTCGCAGAGTGAGGCTTGGTTTGAAGCTCGTCGCGAACGGGCGCGTAGGGGATGTGGTCGCGAAGCCGTAGAGGAAAGGGGTTTCTTCGTCGTCTTCGTGATCGTAGTTTGACTCGAGGGAATTGCGATGAGGATCTGCAAGGAGAGGAGTTCGTGAGGAGGCCATGGTGTGATGTGCTGGTGGAGATAGGAGAACGGTAAGGCTTTGAGACAGGAAAGGATTTCCTTGCAATCGCAGTCGGCGGCGTTCAGGGTCCGTTGGTGGGTAACGGTACGTGGGGGAAGTGGCCTGAGCTCCAGCTCACAGCACTGATCAGCCTTATACTGTAGTACTTTCACGCATCATGATTGCCTCACAAGATAATGGAAATGAACAGTCATGGAATTGCGCAGTTTTCAGCACCAAAAATAAGACTAGTTACCGAGATGATAAGCGAGTCTTGAAAAAGGGGGCTTAATCAATGAAACCACGATATGAGAGTCGTGCAGCGGATGGAGGGTTTCTTCTCTCAGGTCACAGAGAAGTAACACTACTGTCTTTCGTTGCCAAGATCTTCCTTTCAAACTTTATGCTATATAAACTACACACATCTCGACATTCCTCAGCCAAGCAGTTTAGCAGATGGTGATGCGAATAGTGGAATTACATGAATCAGTATCTGTAACACAACAAATATGATTCCGTGCTCATCACGTCCGATACTTTCACATTAGGTCCAAGTCATGCGCAATTAAAAACGTCGTCTAGAGAGTAGGTAAGGCTCGAATTCCCTATTGTGTCGTTACCGTACTCCATCAACCTGCGCTGCGGGAGCCTTTGTTGCCATATCCACCACATCCTATCCATCTGAGTGTGTTGCAACAGAAATATAGGATCTGTGAATAGCATCAGCACGGATTTCGCTGATATGACGAAGTCAAGCAGAACAGAATGCTCAGATCACATTTCATGGTAGTTGCGTTTCATTTCCATGCAAGGCCATTGCATGTGCGGGGAGCATCAGGTGGATACGACTGAGAAGACATGATAGGGTATTCGTGTTGATCCGTATATTGAATGTCAGCAATTCTTTGCATATCTCGGATGCAAGAGCACATCCCCGCAGCGAAGCCTCATTTACCTGAACCTCAGTACAGTAGAGGGTCTTCAGTCACTTATGCCAGGATCTGGCCGAACTTTATTGCAAAATATTTTTTACATTGCAGATAGAGAGAAACCTGTAAATCACTGCAAGGTCGAATTATGGGAATATTGTCGGAGGGTGGGAATAAGTTTCGCTGACTTCATGTTCCAACCAACACGTTGACACCCAGAAACCCCGAAAAACCAACATTAGAGCGACATGATAAGTTCCTCGGAACTGCCAAACTCACTGTTTCTGGCAAGTTCACAACTTATAAGATCATTTGAAGAAGATAACCACTATGGCTTACTATCTCCAAATTGCTGCGACTTTGATAGCCATTTACATTGTATCTGTGGCCCTTAAGCAATAGTCACTCCGTCGTCGCGCTGACAGGGCGGCCCAGCAACACGGCTGCAAACCTGCTAAGAGATATCCTAACTGGGATCCTTTCCTTGGACTTGATGCTTTCGTTCTCTTCGGGATCAAGGCAATTCAAGGCAAGAGCTCTATTGAATATCGGAAGCTCCAGCTGAAGTATGGGCCGACCTTTACGATGAAACGCCTCACTAAGGCATCTTTTATCCAGACATCGAGTTCAAAGAACATCCAAGCCGTTAATACGACTAAGTTCGACGATTGGAGCGTTGGGCCTTCGCGCCAAGACATTGCCATACCTTTCATGGAAAACGGTATTTTCACCGACGATGGAGAATCCTGGAAACGTGCTCGTGCGCTGGTAAGACCGACCTTTACTCGAGCTGAGGTTGCAGATCTTGAACACTTCGAAAAGCACCTCGGGCGATTTCTGGAATTGATTCCTAAAGATGGGAGTATGTTTGACTTGCAAGACCTGTCGAGGAGGTTGGTAAGCGCATATCAAAACACACATTTCCTTTGTCTTTCTAACAAACAATTAGTTTCTTGACACTTCTTCAGAATTTATCTTTGGACAATCAATACAGTCTCTTCTCCCGCAAACACCTGCCGAGACTTTTGAGTTCATGAAAGCATTCGACTACTCCTTACTTGGTCTTGGACTACGACTTGTGTCGGGACCCTTTCTACCCCTGTTCTTCTTCGATCCAACATGGAAGAGAGCCTATACGAAAGTCCACAGATTTATGGATAAGAACATAAAGATCGCTCTTGAGCGGCGGCGGAAGATAGTGGAAACGGGAGAAGACACGGAAGCTCAAGGGGTCAGAAAACCATACATTCTTCTCAACCAGATGGTCCTCGACACCCAGGACGTTTTCAGCTTGCGAGCACAAATCATCAACATTTTCTTTCCCGCTCGAGATACGGCAGCATACGCTTTCAGCAATGCCATGTTTGAATTAGCCCGTCACCCAAAAGTCTGGGACGAGCTCCGCGCCGAAGTCTCACAAATCGGCGACTCAAAACTCACATTCGAGCTTATCAAGAATTTGAAAGTTGCGAAAGCAATTGTGAATGAGACTCTACGGTTGCATATTCCAGCAACTCGCCTTTCGCGTACAGCACTGAGAGACACAATTTTACCGGTCGGCGGTGGCCCAGACCAGCTGTCACCACTTTTTGTACCAAAAGGTACATATATCGAGATGGATATCAATGCTTTACATAGAGATCCAAAGATCTGGGGAGGTGATGCCTTGGAATTCAATCCGTTACGCTGGGCTAAGGGGCGAACATTATGGGAGGCGAGATGGGAATATCTCCCTTTTGGTGGAGGTATTCGGATGTGTCCAGCACAGCCAATGGCCCTCGCGCAGGTAACTTACTTACTTGTTAGGATGGCGCAGGAGTTCAAGGCAGTGGAAAACAGAGACCATGTATCTGAGTACGTGGAAGAGATCAAGATGACCGTTTCAAGCAGAAATGGCGTCAAGATCTCTCTCGTGCCTGCCTAAGAAGCCTTCGATCTGGACTCACCACCATTGATTGCATGCTTCTGATGTTGGTATCTTCAGCGCACGAGTAAGAGGTAGCGCTGCTGGGAAATCTCCCGTATTGAATAAATTAGAGTTATCAAATAATTAAAATACATCTCAACAATACAATTTTTGGACACGCAATAGGTCCCAGCTCATCGGATTCTGTCAGTATTCAACAGCAACGCCTTATGGATTTAGAAGACTGGGCCCATCTCTGCCGGCGTCCAAGAAAGCACCACCATATGAGTAGAGTTGCGACAGTGAAGACACCGGTCACTAGAAAGTATATCCACAAATAGCTTGAAACGACAATCGAACCATCACCAGAAGCATTCCAATTGAAAAAAGTCATGGAGAACAGGGTCTGAAGAAGTTAGCGATCTATTTGTGATGTAATATGAATATTAAGGAGCCGGATCATTCCTTACAGCGAAGAAGGTACCAGGTAGGAAGACCATGGTCACGAGCGCGATCGATCTCATTTGACTTGAATCTTGTCCTGCAGCGGTTGCAATATCGACATTGATATCGGCTTGAGACTGTAGAGTATTGAGCGTATAGTCCCAAATGAGAGATCCGGAACTTACCCATTGGGTAGCGATAGTCATCCCATCTACCCTCATAGTGCAATCTTCGATCTTGTCCTCGAACTCCTCAATGAGTCCTCGGAGACGATCTTTGATCATTATACTAGTCCGTCTTAAAGAAGTATCTTCCACTTGCGTTTGCAGTTGCTTAATTTCGTCTTCCCCAGACTTTTCACCAAAAGGCTCAATATCAGAACCGAAATCTGTTTCAGAAAGTTCGTCCACATGAGCGATCATTTTGCTGAGCTGCGTCTTCCAGATCTGTAGACGGTGACGAAGAAAGGTTGTATTCAGCCAAACAGTCCTTCTTACATATCTAGTACCACCAGGATGATAGTCTTCAGCATCTTCTATTGACATTTTTTCAGCGTTGGTGCCACCGCCGGTTCCACTATCGAGCTCAAAGATAGCCCCTTCGATTTCGTCTATTGTTTTTTCGACGATGTCTACCATTCTTGTCCGCTCTAGTTCAGCGAATATTCCTGATAATAAAAGTGGATGAAATGCGTGTTCTTCGTTACTGGCAATTCTGTTCAAGACTTGTCTTTCAACAGCAGCTGTACATCCGAACAAGATGCCAAATACTAGCCTCCTGCGGGGAAAGTAAGTAACTGTCAATGCGAGGTCGTTCTTCCAAGTGTTTGCTGATCTGCAATTATAGACTTAGGTAAAAAAAAGTCAGCATTGTGGTAACGCGTAAAATAACAGGCAATGAATCGATTTTGTATATACCATACGCCGGCTGGCTACGACCTTCTGAGTCAACTGGGCCCATCTTGACTTGAGCCCGTGAGAAAATAGGGACATCTGCTCGGCTTATCACCCGAGATATCGAGGAATGTACGAAGAACTTCTTGCAAATCTTCCGAAATGTCTCTTTTTCAAAAGGTAGTTGCCGGACGTCGTGAGATCCTCCTTGAACATTTCGAGCGCCGATGGACAATCTTCTACCGACCGTTGCTGGGCCAGTAGTGATCCTCTCGCTGCTCTTGGGCCAGCTATACGAGCGGTTCTTCTCACTAAAGCTACTCTTGAACTCGCTATTAGCTCGAGACGAGCCAAAGCTCGCTGCTCCATCCAAAATCTCTTGAATCGAGCCCTTAGTCTCGCCCCCTTTCCGTGCGAAACTGAGATGGTATTAGTATGGCCCTTAAGACTATTATATGATGTATTCGTACATAAGAACAAGGCCAGAAGAATCTTGTATCGAGGGTGAACTCTGAGGCGTGAATAGTAAGCCTTTGTACTCAGACGATAACGGTGCTCTCACATACTTGTTCAAGCCAGTCATCCCAGTCCTTTGCATTCTCATGCGACCATAGTAATAGCTTCTATTTCACGCTTAGTAAAGCCGAAAGGGAAAGCTAGGCAAGGGAATAAAGTTACAGGATCCGCTGATAGCCGCCTGACAACAGTCGTTTCTTGCGGCACATACTGAAACACTCTGGACAGATCGCTGTCACTCAGTCCTGCATTTGGAGAGGGCCAGTCCATTGTTTCCGGATTACAAGAATAATAGCAGCGGTTTGGTTTTTGTTGAAACAGGAGTTCGAAGACATGGAGATAACTTGCAAATTCAATCAGGTGCTTGAGAGGCTGAGCCAGCCGCCCAATGTGGCTGAGCTTAGGTTTGTGCTTGGTACCACTGCGCAATGAAATTTTCAAACTCGCCCGAAGGGCGGGTGATTACATGTGCCTTGAATGCCGCCTCGCATATACTCACATTTCATTGGTGCTCGTGTCTCACTGGCGTGCGTTGTCTCCGATGACAACAATTTCTCTCCAAGAGAAATTTGCCTCGTGTTGCCACGCTCCACAATATGCTCCTCGATCTTATTAGTTGCCATCCGTTCAGTCATGGATAGGTGTGCATTGAGCAAAATAGAGGCAGACCATCGAAACGTTTCGTAAATAATTCTTCATCAATATCCTGAAAGCGCCACGCCGAGCCGAAACTAAAATTCATGGCTACCGAAATCTTTCCTGCTCGGTACACCGAGGAGCGAATTATCCTTAAAGAACTAAGGAAAATCTTTCCACAGGGAGACATCCGTATTATGGTATGCCAACATCGTCAACTTCCTTGCTGGAACAATGGCAGAGACCGAAAACTGACTGACAATTATAGTTTGAACGGGCCCGGTTCTTCTGTACCGTTCCAGCTCGATTAACGGCGGTATTAACATCAATTGTTGATTTCGCAGATTACCTTCTAAGTGCTGACTTCTGTGCAGGCACAGCGCGAAATCGTGAAAGACGCCATTTCTGCCGAACAACACTACTCTCGAGATGATGACTAAGAGATGTGAGCATCCCATAAGGCATCGATTGGTCGGTGGCTGGAAAGAGCGAGTCGCAGATGGAATACCTCATATGTCGAGGTCGATTCTTCACAATACCGAACATTCCAGTTGGGGGGTACGCAGAGGGCCATATATCAGGTTATTTGGACACAAAATTGCTATGCTATAGCCAAGAGAATGCTACTTTCAATTTCTTTTTCACTAGCCAATACGCAGACAGAATCTGTTCGAAAACATCATGGAGAAGTAACTAGAGATCAAACCAAGGAACAAGTTATTGTCGTGAAGTCTCTCAAGGTGACCGCGCTCGTAGATTAGCAGACCGAGTTTTGCCGCTGTATTTCTCCAAGCAGATATCCATACGATTATCGTCAATCAACTCCAATGCCATCCTGTTGAGAGCAGCCAGGACTGGAAGATGTGGCGTGTGTGTACTTTCCTGGGGGCATTTCGTTAAGCAGTATGCTCTATCTCTGCATCGTTCCTGGAGTGCTTTCATCTCTTGGAGAAGTTCCGGTGCTCTTATTCTTTTGATGCGGGGCTCATCGGACTCAACGATCAGCATGCGAGTTTGGATAATGTTCAAGATATCATGTAAGTACTGAGTACAGTCTGGATGTCCGTGAAGATACTTTATATGCTGTAAAAAACGTTAGAACAAGTATTAGTGAAGGGAAAGTTAGACTTACTTGCTCGACTTGGTGTTTGATCTTGAACGCATATTTGCTCGTTTCTCCGGACACAACCATGATATCAAAAAAGATATCGGTCCTATAGCTATTGATATATGGCGAACAGCGGTCGTTCCGGAATTCCTGTCTCCCTCCCCAGCCGTCCAGAGACCATACCACAAATTCCAAGAACAGACAACCAAGAGTCCAGATATCAAACGAGCGGGAGATATGACCATCTCGACCAGCCATATCGCACTCTGGTGGCCGATAGTTGGGTGTCCGTGGGATGTCAAAGCCAGGAACATTCGATCTGCTTTCTTCTCGGTGAACAGCAGATAACCCCAAGTCTGAGATTACCAGAACTTTCACGCCATTAGGCTTGAACAATAGCACATTCTCTGGCTTGATATCTCCATGTCTTCCGTATAGGTTCTTGCCATCATCGGTCCGCATGGTTGGACCGGGCTCGTGAATAAAGCGTACCGCCTCCACGATTGCACAGACCTGCGCAGAGATCCACTTGGTGTTTTCATGGGTCCTTCTTGGTTTCGCTTCTTCTTTCCAATAGGCTAACAAGTCTCCCTCGGCCCAAGGGAAAAGGAGATGATATTCTTCCCTGCCGAGTATCTTTTTGCAAGTGATAGCTGCTAGTAGGGTGACTATGTTTGGGTGACCACTGAATCTCTGCAGCATATCCGTCTCCCTTTCGAAGGTACTCTTGTTTGTTGTATAGAGACGTTTGAGAGCAAAATGGTTTTGATGGGCGGAGAGCTGAATCAGACGATTAGTGAGTAGCACGTCTTCAAACCCAGACATCATCCCTTAGATTGCTACGGAAAAACTTACAGATCTCAGTACCTCTTGAAAATTGTGCTGCCATGGGTGCATGAAGATCTTGTAGACCTCTCCATAGCCACCAGCTCCAAGTGTCATTGCTTGTAGCTGCATGGCGGTGGATGATATTGATCCGGCGTTCTGGGACAACGAAGACCGCTGGAGGAGGTCGGAGGTTCGATACCATGGTTCAATGTCGTTCTCTTCCAAGGTAACCCGAAATACCTTACCAACGATTGTTGACGTAGAAAGAAATGGAACTTTCATCCCTCTCTGGTACGACTCAAGTCCATCAAGTTCGACTTTTCTCCAACTGCCGAAATCATACTTGCTCTCATTCAAAGGGATACTATCATCATCAAAGTCCAAATCCAGGAAACTTTGAACAGAGTCTTCCTTCCCAACTAAGATTAGCAGAGCAAGCAAGCGACGAGAACCTTTCTCTTCCGGTCTACAACCCCATATTCGGTTAATCCAATGTCTTTTTGCATCCTCAACCGAAGTCCCTTTCGCTATCGCAAGTTTACTTCTATCCAGAAGAGCCTCCACAATAAGCTCAATAGTTGTCCTGTCCAAAAGGTGATCGAAAAGGGCTCGAGGCCAGAATTTCTTTGTCGTGTCACCGGGATGATGAACAGCATAGTCTCTGAGTCGTGTCTCAATCGCTTGGACAATATTCTTTTCATTTCTTGAGATAGGTTCAATATCAGGTAGCGATTCGTCGGTCCAAGGTGCGGGTGGCTGTGACTTAACATTCATGGAATGTGTCAAATCGGTTGGAACAGTTCTGAATACAGTTCCATCCTCAATTTGGATGCTTGGTATGTCTGCCATGGTCTATGGTTGAGTTTTCGAATTATATAGTTTATAGAGCAGGAGTTCAACATGCCAAAAAATAATTCAAAAGCCCTCCAGGACAAGGGCTATTCATACACCAGCACGCAGCCTTGTCGCGATAAGGCTTGTGCAACAGATTGGATGTCACCGCACCTATCTAAGCCCTTCCCGTCAACAGCTATAGTATGTTTCAGGCTCTAAGTTATGTCCAGAACAAGACACATTGTTTGTCAATGCACACGATTTGCCCGGAAGTGAGGCGAAGTCTTCCTCCATAGAAACATGGGTCTCAGGCATGCTGGCATTCATTTTTTTTACTTTGACGAACAGAAAAGAGAGACCTCCATATTCCCCATTACTTCTCATACACTTTATTGAAGAGATAGTTGCTGATTTGCCCACATACATCAAAGAAATGGCGCAAAGCGCAATTTGTTTATTCTGCCACCCGAATCGATAACCTTGTATCCCACCATCACTAATAAGCTTCACAGTGTCACCTTTTGCTCAGCCAGCTTCGTATATGAGGCTCTTCCTTGCATTCAAAAGGTCAGACAAACATATTTTGTGAACATGGGATAATCCAGACTTACCGGATCAAGAGCAACCATATTTCCTGCCAGTTTGATACAATAGAGGTTATGGCGCATCTTTCGGGGTCAGATGGTTTCTCTCTTGAAGCCCCAAGGAGCAGGATGAGTGTATACCTCTACTTCGTAATTTCCATTTCCGTATTTATATTCCAATAAGGAAGACAGATGAGACGGATTTTTGACTAGTTTGGAGTGAATGAAGTGTAGTCCATCTCCGTGTTTTAGCGAGCTAGCATGTTCGCTCATTTCGGACACAAGTCTCTGTCTGGATAAGGTTTGTTCTAAGGTCAAGAAAGTTGGTGCGAATATTTGCATCGAGTTTTGCTTGCGTTCTTGAAGAGATTCCACGAAGACGGAGACGGGGCGCTCTCGGCACTCTAAATATTTCTACTGTACAGCTTCTCGTGTTATTTGGGGCAAGCATTGGCAGAAATTCGGGCACGGGGGCATTGCAATCACCCCGTCTCAGCCAGCAGAGCCTCCACTACAGGGTTCTGATCAGTCAGACATGGCTGTGACAAAAGGTGTGGTGGCACGAGGAACGCCAGTGGTCACCGATAGTTCAGCTCACTTTTGTTTTTACAAGCGCTCGGCAAGAATCACCGGTTCAAGATACCAACTCCAAAATCCTGCATTATCAGCCCCCCAAACGCTCATGGAGTGCAAATAGTGATGACAGAAGCAATTATGAAGCCATCTCTTTGCTGAATTTAAGACTTTAGGTGTTCTCAATTTCCCAAGCCAAGCTTTCCAGAGACTTCCGAAATTGTTACTCAAGGCTAAAGCGTTGAAAACGGTAAAATACATATGCATTGCAACAAATGGGCGAGGCTTTGGCTGCGAGTGATTGACGCCACCATGCACCTTCACTGCAGCCGGGCACGAACTCGGCGCAGAAATGCCTTGCCGCTCGCCGCTAGCCCATGGTTGGACAATCCCTTGAATGAGGTTCTTTAGTGTCTAGGAGGGCATTTTCACACGGAGGTTGAATCAGCCGCATGGTCGGTCGTTTGATTTCATTATTCTGACAGCCTGACATATCCAAATTGTCATCCGGTGGCTTCATCGACCTGTATACAAGACTATTCGCTGTCTAAGATCTTCGTACGACTCAGTTAAATGGATCCACCAGATGACAACAACCATGAGCAAAGTGTCCGAGATACTGATCCACCAGCATTAATAATTAATGGATTGGAGGTACAATCCAGATTGCACAAGCTGCTCGTACGCTGACTTGATGCAGCCACCACTTTTGGGTTCAGGAGTAAGTCGCCGTATGTTACCTGCTCCAGCTGGATGGACTCTACCTTTTTCAGCTCGCGATCTATCGCCGAACCACAGAAGTCACCATAAGCGCTCTAAAGATCAGGATGACAGAACAGAGTCAAGTTATTCTCCCAACTCTCGGAAAAGATTTGAGGATGCCAAGAACCGGCCAGACAAGCTCACACCAGAATCGGCATACAATCAAGAATCACATGATGGTGAGGATGAGATCAGCATCTATACGACACTAGATCGTGGCTATACGGTTGCCCAGCAAATACATAGCAGCTCACCCAGTTCTGTGTATCCCACGACGGCAGAACTGTTCAAAGGTATCGGGGCTCATTCCAGCGCAGGCTTTTCACTGGACTCACTTCTTCGATCTTCTATTCAGCCATACGGTGGTAGTAAAGAATCTGGAACCAAGAAATGGTTGCCTTTTGACAAATTATTTGAGCTTGTCAATGAGAGTTTTGTTAATCAGGAGTTGTTGCAGGCCTTCAACAACGAACTGTCAGCAAATGAGCTTGGAGCCTATGTGAAGGAGATTTGCGGTCCTATCATATACAAGGATGATAGAGATAACAACTTGAAGTCATCTTCAAGAAGCATCTTTGCTATTCTGACCCTCATGGGCGAGCTTCGAAGCGTGCCACATTTCGTTGATCCTGAATCTAGGCTCAGCGACAAAGACTTGCCCCTGGATTCGCGGAAAAATCCAGGAACCAATACATACGAATTCTTCAGCGTTATGCTTCCTGGGTCTGTCTGGCCAGGCCCGAAAGACTGGAAGGGCAAAGAGTATGATTCCTTCATGGATTACCAATCTTATATGCTTTCGCCTTTCTTCAAACTAAGGCAAAAAAACATTGTACCATTTTACGACTTGTATCGTAATACTGTTCTGCCCTTCATAGAAGATGGAGAAAAGAATCGTCGTCGAGAAGGTCATCATGGAAACGTATGGCGCGTCAAAATCCATCCTGCTCATCATGATTTCAATATGGTATTTAGTCCTGACCTATTTCTTGAACCCTGCTCGATCACCAGAGGGCTAACTTTTGATTATTAGGATAACCACGGCAAAAATCCATACTTCGCTGTAAAATCACTCAATTCTGAGAACGATGAAGGAAATGGCTTCAAAGGTGAAGTAAATGCTTGGGCGAAGTCTGTGGGAACCACTGGCCACCGTCACCTCGTTCAGCTTCTTGCCACTTGGCGTCAAAGAGGTCGATGGCACTTGCTGTTTCCCTGGGCCGTGGGGAATCTTCGAGACTACTGGATTACCAACAAGCCCCCCAACACAGATCCGGAATGTGTTCAGTGGATTGCCAAACAATGCCTTGGTGTTGCAGAAGGTCTGAGGAAGATCCACCGGACCGGGTCCGAAGATCCAAATAGCGACCATCACGATTGGGGCATCCATGGTGACATCAAACCGGAGAATATTCTCTTGTTCGATGATTCGGAAGATACCCTTGGGATCTTAGCTATTTGCGACTTTGGCTTTACAAGGTTCCACAGCAGGGAAACGAGATCGAATGCAAAGCCAGAGGGCTGCACTGGCACATATCGTGCTCCGGAATACGATATGAAACGTGGAATATCGAGACTCTATGATATGTGGACCCTCGGATGTCTTTACCTGGAGTTCATCACATGGTATTTGACTGGATATGAAGGTGTGGATAGGTTTTCTGTGGAGAGAAAGCGAGCGGACAGTGAGGTAATCCCCGCTGATAAATTTTTTGAGTGTATCAATCTCCATGAGGAAGGTATGCGTGGCGTTATTATCAAGCCATGCGTTCTTGATGTAAGTTGAAAAAGATAATGCTAGCTATATACGAACGATTCCTGACCAATTCATCAGTGGATTCGCTATCTTCGCACCCTCGAACACTGTAGCAACTTACTCCACGACTTTCTCGATGTAATAGAAAAGGATCTTCTAGTCATCGACACTCATTTCCGTCAAACATGTGGTATGACTGTACAGAAATTAAGGGAAATTCGCGACAAATGCATGGCGGAAGGAAAGTCGTACTGCTTCACTGGAAATCCAACGCCCATGACTGTGGCACTAGTCCGTGTCCAAAATGACCCAGTTCCTTTTCGTCTTCCAAAAGTGGAGAGATCTGACTTCCAGCCAAATGCTATGCCTCCTCCATATTCAACATGGATGGCTGACAGTGGGTTGTCAGGAGAACCTGAGCAGAACCATGCTTATGATAATATCGGGAATGTCCTAGCAGACCAAATAGCAAGACGAGACGGTGCGCCCATGAAAATCAATCTCCAGAAACAGATTGAGGACGACAATGAGAATGTCGATAGATCTGAAGGTACGGAGGAAGAAATGGATGAAGAGTACAATGAAGAGATGGTTGGACTCCAAGGCGACTCCCATGAATACGAAGAATTAGACGAAGACGCGCCACTCCTATCAAGCCCCGGATCTTTTCTACAGATATCTCCCCAATCACAAGATTTCGATTATCTTACGGCATCTCCAGGGCCGCTCGACAGAGATGTCTTCATATCAGATCTGTATTTGCCGGCGGCTCCAACCCAATCAGCAGAGCGGACCACTCATGGGAGCACGGAAACACGGATAGAGCAAATTGGCGGGGGCCCTGAAACAGCTTCGACAGAGAGGTCGATACTTCTCCCACGCGGCGATGATGTTTTGGGTTCTTCACCGGCGCCAGTCACATCTGATGGGCGTTCTAATCGCCGTCATGAGCCCCGTTCTTGTTGGAATGGAACAGTGAAACTTTTGCGCTTTATAAGTAGCTGGCTTGGAAACTGGCTTGGATGTGTGAGATCTCGGACTAGATATCGGAATAGATCTCGGAATACAGAGCGCTGAGTTGCATTTGTAGTGTGCTGTATAATATCATGTAATAATAACATGTGAGGAAGGACTAGGAGGTTGCATGCCGCCGCATAGGTAGGATGTGGCATAGATGCATTCCAGCTTTCATGAATAATGCGGATATGAAGACCGAACATTCAAAGCATCACTACGCTTCTAAAAGTGACTCAAGAAATGGCTAAACATATGACACTGCAAGCAACACGCAAACTCCGTTTAAGAAATCTCTGAATACCAATTGTATTTGACAAGGAGCAAAAGCACGAAAGGAACCTCGCATCCACTTCTAGCTTGTTTCTTCCAACAACAGGTGAACACTATTGCTGTCCATTAATGAATATAAAGATTCAATGCCCACGGTCCACCACAGACTTCATTCTTATTCCCAGCACAAGCCAACGTACACCCAACCCAAGAAGGATCCTGAAAGATCGCTCCAGTCGAGAGCTGAGACCCACAAAAGCACTGATTCGCTGACGAAAGACGTCAGTTTAAGCGCGTTTCAAAGGATTCAGGAGGATCTCACCATCTTCAGTCCCAAAAATAGGGTAGTCGTTGCAGAAGCTGGCACATAGTTCCGTCGTCATATCGCCGGATGTTAGCGAATTTGCTTGCAGGGCACGGTTTGCGTTGTCAGTCCAGCAGCCGATTCCGGTGCTGTTTGATATTAGCCTTTAGACACAGTTTCAGAGAAGGGGACTTACATGGCTACTGCTGATTCGATCGTGACGGCGAGAGTCGCGAGTTGAAAGATTTGGTTTCCGGAGAACATTTTGAGATTTCCAAATGGATTCAACTTCTGTGAACTCTGATTGAATGCTTTGTTAGAGAAAAACTTGAGGACTTCCTTGTCATTTTATACTCTCCTGGTCTGAGTTCAAAGCTCTTGTTCATCACCGAATATCGTAACTCAGATCCTTCCTCTCTTTATCTGTGAGTAACGTTGTATTCTGAGTTATCTTTTTTTTTTGGTGCGAATGCCTTCCTTCTTTCCAAATGTAGGTTACGCGCACACAGAGTCAAAAGGATTACAGCATATGATGTACGGGACTAGGTAGGATAAGTAGGACAGCGTTAACTAAAGAGCGCCCCTCAAACACAGAACTAGTGTATGCAATTAAATTGATCCTTCCCGCCAATAGTGCAAACAGTCTCCACAGTTGGAAGTATAGGGTGTATGACCCATGCATCCTAACCTTTCACACTCGTGGAATCTGAACAAGCGTGTTGATGGAGACCAATTCAAGGGATGCAATGGTAGAATCTTACGCTGCCAGTGGAAAGAGCAGAATTGATCGTGGAAGAAGGGCCGAGCAGATACATGTGTGACAAAAGGAATCAAAAAGGCTTGTGGTACGGTGCATCCGTGACAGAACGGGACATTCTACCATTGATAAGCCATCAATGTTGGGTTTTGGGAACCCCTGGTCTTTGTCCTATTACCGTACCGTAAGCCCTAGAGTTGCAAAGTAAACCTATGGAGAATCAGGCCGTGTTGTTTAGCACCGAAAAAGGATCCCACAAAGCGGAATATGCGATTGATAAGCTGGCCTAAAGTGTCTCCCCAAGTTTTGGAATCCGTCCACCCTGCTCTTAGAACACACTCTCGCCCTGAGTAGCCTTTCCCATCTATCCCCGGGTACTTTGCGATGGTCGATTTTTTTACTTGGGCATCACATAAATACATATGTAAACGTCGACAAGCAGCGTACAGTCAATCGCATGAAAAGTCATAAATGGAAAGAGGCAGATGGAAGAAAAACAGTCAACTCCGCATTAGATTTTGCCTTGGAACCTTCCACTGTGATAAATCAATAGCATATGGAAAAGATCCAGTTCCGAGGAGCGAAGCAATGAAACTCTCATCTAATAGTAGTCGTTGGTTATTCAAGAAAACTTGAGATCATTTCACCACTCTGATTCGATTTTGCAGTCGCGCAACCATAAGCCGAAGAGAGTCTAGGAAAGTTGTTGGCGTCGAAAGCACTCGACAATAATGGGTATCATCATTCGCTGTCGGACTCATTACTCTCTTCTCCATCCTCACCTTGCTCCAACCCCTCGAGGTCTCCAATATCATCATCCTCTGCTCCTTCTATCTTCGGTAGCATCACGAATGCTTTGAGGCACGTGATCCGATTACCAGTCTCGCATGTCCCAAGCAGCTTCCCAATTTGCTTGACCTTTTCGTCATGCGATGCCAAGTCTTTGGAAGCAGATATCCTCCACAATCGGAGAGCACCATCGCTACCTGCGGCAACCACAATGAAATCTTTCGTGGAACCTTCTTCTATTGTCAAAACAGAGAAGTCCTTGATTCTCCCAGATAGTCCAATATCCTTCCCGCCAAGCTGTGCAATCAATTTCGCAGATGGTAGAGGCGTGTCTTTTCCTTCCACTTCCTTTCCCTCAACCAAATCCTTCTGCTTGGTGGAATAGAATAGAATTCGGCCGTCTTCCGTCGATAGAGCCATAAGCTGCACGTCGTCCTCTTCTTCAACCTGAACATAACATAACTCCTGTATCTTTGTCCTCGGCTCTGGAACAACTTTGCATTTCGGCTTGCTGTCCATACCAAACACCAAGACACCTCTCTCAAAGCCAACGCAGAATTCATCCCCAGTGTCCGTCGAGCCCCAAGCCACTTTCCTTCCTTCGCCACTACTGTGTCGGTCTTCACCAACCTCTGTTAATATACCACGGTCGAAGTTCAGCACACCAGCCTTCTTCCCAGTAACCAGATTCCATAATCTCATAGATTTCTCTCCCTTCCCAACCGATATCATGAGCTTCATGCTGGGATGCACAGCGAAATCATTGACTCCATTTGGTGCGGTTCCCATTGGTGCAGTATCTCCACTTGGTCTGCCAACTGGTTTCGGATTTGGAGCTTTTATAGTTGACAGCAGACTCCAATCCCTAGTCCGCGTAACCGCGATTGTGTTGTCTTCTGCTGAGCTCAGAAGCTTGCTTCTGTTTGGAAAATATAATGCGGTGACAGAGCTTGCATGATGAAGCAGCGACCCAAGCTCTCGATTCTGTGGGTTCTCGACCACGGCTTTCGATGTGAGAGACGGTATTACAGGGACGGTGATCTTCGAGGGCGCATTTGCGGAGAGGTGGTAGAGGTTTATTCGCTCGTCAGTGCTTCCGCTTGCGAGAATGACCTTCTGTGTCTGTTTTGGTGCAGGCGCAGAAGCTGGAGAGATTGCTAAGCATCGTATCGCGGAGGCATGTGCGTTGAATAGGAATGTATCTGCGAATTGGACCTCGTCCTTTGAGGATATGGTCGCTGTAATGCCGTGAAGGACTCGATCGTAGGACCCCGCTACAATCTGGATTGTGATGGGGCCATTTGATGTCGACGTTGCTGCTTTCACTTTCTTTGCCGGTATAGGAGCATTCGTAAATACGGGCTCGCCATTGGTATTACGCTTTCTTTTGGCCATGTTGCATTTGTGGATAGGATCGATTCTTACACAGATGTTGACCAGAAAAAATGTTGATGCAGATAATTTTTGCAGGGATTATTTAGCGTCGCTGCAGGTCACGTGGAGCGCGTACTGTTTTGGTCACTTCTGCGCGAAGCTCTCCCTCCAATTGTAATTGAAGTCGCACTCAATCAATACTCAATCATTCAAAAACAAAGGTAGGACGCAGATATTATTTTCTTGAGCTCCAAACTCTCAAAAACGCGATCAGAAAGATCCCGACTGGCGCATCCCTGCTAAAGCTTTCGACCGTGCGCGTCTCGTCGCGTCTTCCAGGACAAGTCTGCGACGTACCATTAAGCAATCGAGCTTAAATTTTCTTCAAGTTGCGCTTTTGGATACCAGATATCTTGCTATTTTCCATTGATCACACAGAAAGATTGTAGCACTTGCAAACCATGGCGAAGAAGCCCAAAAAGGTAGCCTATGTTGTCTTCCGCGGCAGAAAGACCGGCATCTTTCCTTCATGGGCCGAATGCGAAGCTCAAGTAAAGGGATTCTCAAAAGCTAGCTTCCAAGGATACGAGACACAACATGAGGCTGAGTCCGCATGGAAAAATTGGACTTCTGTTGTACAAACGGAGGTACCTTCGGAAACAGCCGGAAGAAAGGGAAGACATCTCCAAGTGGTAGGGCTTAACAAGCCTCAGGGTAGGTCCTAATTGTTATTGTGCTCACAAAGCCTACCATGCTCACAGAACCCAGGAAAGCCTCGAGACGACAGCCCCAAGAGACCTTCAGCAGTCATTGATCTCACACTCTCCGACGACGATGAATCTAACACAAAACGACCTACAAAGAGAGTACGCTCCAGTCCAACTTCAATCGACACAGACGAAATTGTGCTCCACGATGCGGATCCCATCATCCTCACACCTGAACAGCAAGCTGTTGTCAACATGGCATTGAGAGGCGAAAATATATTTTTGACTGGTGCCGCTGGAAGTGGTAAAACAGTTACTTTGAAGGAGATTCTCAAACGATTTGACACAAATCGAGTCAAATATCAAGTTGTTGCGCCAACTGGAATTGCGGCACTTCCTCTTGGTGGGAAAACGACGTATTCTTTTATGGGATGGAAACCCGACTCTTTAAGCAAGCCTATCTTCGAATTGCAAGGAAACATCAAGAAGTATGTGTACGACGCCATCAAATCGTCAGACAGGCCGTTACAAGTCCTGATAGTCGATGAGATCTCTATGGTCGAGAATCAATTCTTAGAACGGATGAACCTCGTTTTGCAGGCGATCACAAAGAAAGCAGCTCCGTTTGGTGGCCTTCGAGTAATATTTCTTGGCGACTTCCATCAACTTCCTCCGGTGAAACCATTTCAGTTCTGCCTTCGCTGTGGCAGGTTCATGTCGAAGCCTCCCATCTCTACCTGCGACATATGCACGAGCGAGGACGACGAATACACGTTCACAGACTCAGACAAATGGGCTTTCAAAGCACCTGTTTGGAGCAAGCTTGGTCTGAGGTTGGTAAAACTTGAGCAAATACATCGACAGAAGGATGGCCGTTTTCAAAACATCTTGAATAAGATTCGAGATGGGATCTCGCTTGATGACGACGAATGGAATGACCTCGAAAAAGATAAGGTTCTGCCTGCCGGTATCAGAGCCGTGAGACTTATGTCGTTGAGAAGACATGTCGATGAGGTCAACTCAAGGGAATTAGGTCTCATAAAGTCCCCAGCCAGAGTATGGACCTGTTTTGATTCTTACCGTTGGCTGAACAGTGAGCGGATTTCAGCTCATCTACCATGGGAAACCGAACAGCCTTTGAAACAGAATAGGCTTTCAGACACGCTAGTCCTGAAAGTCGGTGCAAAGATTGTCCTTTTGAGCAACCTGGGTGACGGACTAGTCAATGGGTCTCAAGGGGAGGTCATTGGCTTCGAGCCTCACAAACTGGAATCAGCCAAGGAGAAGAAGGCGAATAGGCGATCAATCTTCGACCAAGAACAGTTCTCGTACTTCCAAGAGCAAAACGTGAAGCCACCAGAAGAGGTCCTGCTCGAGCCTGTCGTACGCTTTGCGAACGGAACCACGAGGGCTATCACTGCAATCACCTCAACGAGCATGTATGGCACCAATGAAGCTCGATACCTTGCATCTCGGACTCAGGTGCCATTAGCTCTAGCTTGGGCTCTGTCGATCCACAAAAGTCAGGGCATGACATTGGACTTCGTTGAAGTCTCTTCCAAAGATATATTTGAACGCGGTCAGTTGTATGTGGCGCTTTCAAGAGGCACTTCACTTGAAGGACTTATCGTCACTAGAACCTCACGAGAACAACTAGAAGTAGATCCAGACGTGGTGGAGTTCTACAAGAATCACAAATGGGAGAATCTAACACTACCGGCTCCGACAAAATACATAACGCCTGCGATTGGAAGAGAGACCATTTATCTTGATTGAGAGCAACTTTTTTCAATGCAACGCCTGTCTGACACTCCTCACCCAGCCGAATCCATCGCAAAAGCACCACTTCGTCCATCTAAAACTCCAGGTCCAGAAACTCCGGATCCTTCGCTGCCTCCAGAATCGCATAATACATGTCCATTTGAGAAGAGCCATATACAGCTTCATCGAAGTAATTCGGCTCCTCTTGATAGCATCTCGAACATCCATATATCATCATAAACGCATTTCTCATTTCAATGAGTATGAGTTGCACATATTTCGAAAGGCAGATCTCGGGTTTCGGGAAATATTCTTGCGACCAAAGTGTTATGGTGGCATAACCATGTTCGACCGTGGTATTCGAAGGATGTTGGAAATTGCAGGCGGATTTGAATACAAAAGTCGCACGCCCGGTGAGCAACTTTTGGAATATCAGCACGTTGATGAGATATGCGTAGACCAGCGCCTGGTCATCAAGTTCGAGATCAGGGTTCCTGAGTCTCAGGCACTCCCCTTTCAACGAGTGGTAGTCGTTCAAGACTGAGCGTTGTTCCCAGGTCAAAGCGCTGCTTCGGTTTTGCAAGATGGCCATTAGCTCTCCTGCTAGATCGCGTGGATCGTGTTGTGACTCCACCAGCGGATGTTTCAGGTCAACCGGAAGATGATTATGTGGATTTTGAGGAGGAGTAGGAGGAGGAGGAGGAGGAGCAGAACCGTCGCGCCCCTCTTCGGAAACCAGTAACAAGTGATCTTTCTCGGTCTCGATCTGGGACACCATTTGGTAGATGCAGATCAGGTCGGGTTGCCGGATTTCGTTCCAGGTTCAGGTCCTTTCTAGGTATTCTCGTCAACTCCGTCTACGTTGGTAACGTGAACCAGTCATCCTTTCCATCTTCTGTGATTCACATCGTCATTCAAACCTCATTCACCTATATATTTTCAAGAACGAATCTCGCTTCATTCTCCACTGAATGATTTCGACGACACGGAGGGAGAATCTTTGCAATGAGTTGCGAGCAGTATTCTCAATTCGGTGAGAACATTTGTCAATGGCTTCGTCTACGTCTCTGCCAAGTCGAGAACTTCAGACAAGTCAAACAAATGAAATTCGATGTCGCGTCGCTTACAGAACACACCTCGCTTCGAGCCTATGAATCTGGACCCGGAATTGCTTCCCGAAAATGACTCCACAACCGTCGCTAATGTTCGGCCGTTTGTCTATCCGAATTACGACGTATGTATGCGCCTGTGAGTGGCTGCCACAGTGGACCCTATCCCCGGATTGGAAGCTACTTGAATATTTTCACACGTGGAAATGTGCTGCCGCTGTCTTATCGGAATAGTGGCGTCAAGTAGCACTTGTCATTGATTAAGTGTCCACGATGTTTATTCTTCGTTCCCCTCTTTATCTTCTTCGTTGTCCATTTTCGCACAGGATTTATTCTCAAGGTCTACAGTACTTGTGAACTTACTCATGGCGACCTTGATCCTACAGACTTAGAACACGACGCGCCGAACCGCAATCCCTTTCATTGTCTCAGACAAACAGAACTGCGTGATCCGGATCAAGGCTTGCGCCATAATCTTCAACATCCCACCTTCACGATGACCAAATCCCACTACGACCTCTGCACCTCGGTGACCCCAGAGTGCCCCGTCAACGAAACCCTCTATGGCTACTACCCTAATTTGGGTGCGAATGCCTTCTTCGCAGCTCTCTTCGCCTTCCTCCTCATCGCGCAACTCATAATCGGAACATGGACGAAAACATGGACCTTCATGCTAGCCGTTGGCCTCGGTGTATTTGGAGAAATGGCAGGGTATATAGGACGATTGATCATGCACCAGAATCCATGGTCGAACGCTGGGTTCGAGGCGCAGATCTGTTGTTTGGTTCTCGCGCCTAGTTTTCTGGCTGCGGGTATCTATTTGACGTTGAAGCATATGGTGATCTATTGTGGCCCGGAATACAGTCATTTGAAAGCGAAGTGGTATCCGTGGATCTTCATCGGAAGCGACCTTGGAAGCATCATCGTGCAGGCCATTGGAGGTGGTGTTGCTGCCAGCGCGAAGAATAGCACGAACAAGAGCCTCTTATCGGCGGGCGATGCATTGATCATTGCAGGAATTGCTCTGCAAAGCGTCACCATGTCTGTCTGCGGACTTCTAGTCCTAGATTTCTTCCTCGCAAGAAGGAAGGCGAGAACAGAGCACAAAGCCGAATTGGAAGGAACGGCGAGTCTGGATGCTACGACGCTGCCGAATGATGTGCATACAAAGAGTCCCTTGAGATTCAGGATCTTTTGTTGCGCGATTGGGTTCGCGTTCTTTACGATTCTTGTTAGGTGTATATACCGCATTCCTGAGATGGCGGGAGGATGGGGCAACCCGAGGATGAGGGACGAGCCGGTGTTTTTGGGGTTGGATGGCGCGATGGTTGCGATGGCTTCCATTGCGTTTACGGTTGCACATCCGGGGTTTATGTTCCCGCCGATGAGGAAGGGGAGGAGGAACCCGGCTTAGTTGTGGACTTTCGTAGTTGGTTTAGTGGAATATATGTGATGCTCTATGTTTGACTATGATCACGATGCTGGTGAATTGGGTAGTGCCCAAGTCAAACGCTCCTTCAATTCTTGCAACTACTTCGATTGAATCAGCAGGAACGAGTTCCAGTATATGCTACCCAGAGTATCGAAGCTCGATCAGCAAACATCCGCTTCGTAGTGCTCTGTAGGATCAGATCAATGCCATGCTACCACAAGATCAGGAGGATACAGGTATTTGTCTCTTCCAACAACAGCCCAAACAGACTCAGCTTCTTGCATCATCAGCGTCACAATGAATACATGACACGTCGAAGAACATCAGAAGATAATGAGCAGACAAGAAAGGGTGGATTGATAGTGGCATGTGTGGCTCCGATCACATGATGTCTCTGTCCAAAAAGGGAAATTTTGACAAGCCACTTGTCAGCAAGAACATCTTCTCAGCTCGTAAACTTTCTCCAGGCTGATCAGACACGACAATTTGGTTTTGTTTTAAAAAACTTCTTGAACTTGATGAGCAACGGCATAATTTGGCCGTATCTACAATTCTTTGCAGGATACGGGATTGAGTAAGAATTAAAATCTGCTACATCCGCGCCGTACCTCGACCATCCAATTAGAGCTGGACAGCTGCGTATATCGGTGCCTCAGGTCTCGATGGTACCCTCCTTTGTCAAACACGAGATCACGGAACAGAGGAGTAAAAATAAGCATACCGCGTGGCGCCATGGGCCCCAAGAAGTTGAAACTTGGGAAATCGCCCCGTACATTTGTACCCTATGAGAAATGCTCCAATCTGATCATGACCTTTGCGGAAAGCTGACAAGAATTCTTGTCGGTGTTTAGATGCCATGCCAAGGTTCCCCAACACGAGTTTTGCTATTCGATGGGACCTCGTGTTCTGCTTTCAGGGGTTCGCAGGACTGGGCTGGTTGGCGGGCAGAGATGGCTGTTGAGAAGTTTCGACGCAGGTTCCCGTATGATGGTCAGATCAGCCCAGCATTTTGATGGCGTATATCTGCACGCTTATTCTACTTGTGTTACACTGTCTTTGTTTGCAAAGCCTTTGCACCTTGCTAAATATCAATGTTGACGATACCTGTCAGGCGGTAGCCAGCCACCATGTTACTCGCAAATCGACCTACGTCGTTCAAATTCTTTTCTTTAGCCACGCTTATTGGTTTGTTTTTTGTTCTCTGCTTCAATTGGTATATCTGGGGTTTAGGTAGCGAAGGGAGATATTTCGATCCGTTTGCGGACTCGAAAGATGGTTCAGGATCCAGTCTTGCTGCTGCTGTGTCGGCAGAGGTTTTGAAAGCAGAGACTACTGTCACTGTTGAGCGTCAAGTACTAGTTACTCCGACTCCAGTCACAGTCACAGTCACGGTTACCGTGCCCGAGACAATGATACAAACACCGACCGCTATTCCCGAGAAAATGTGGTACAAACTTGGACCTAAAGGTCTCAGCGACGACGCAACTAGATGGATTGATTCTTGCTTGACGAAGAACCCTACCTACCGTCACGAGTTTCTCACAGATGCCTCTGGAGACTACTATGTACAAGAATACTACGCAAACAGACCCGACATTGTCGACACTTACCTTCAGCTTCCCATCCCGATCCTGAAAGCCGACCTCCTTCGATACTTGATTCTGTATGCTGAAGGAGGAATATGGAGCGACCTCGACGTCTCCTGCGAGGACGAGCCGATACACAATTGGATTCCAGAGCAATACAAAGCAGAAGCGGGGCTTGTTGTAGGATTAGAGTTCGACTGGGCCTGGGAAGATGACGATTTTCTACATTCTCAATTCGCATCCTGGACCATCATGGCGAAACCTGGTTCACCACACATGATGATGGTAATCAACGACATTCTGGAAGGGATGAAGACAAAGGCCGAAGAGAACAACGTTCCGATTTCTGGGTTGACTACGAAAATGGTGGGTGAGGTGGTCGATGCTACTGGACCGAAGAGGATGACGAGGTCTATCATGAAGAGTATGGAGTTAGTACTTAGGGAGACGTTGGATGATAGGAATATTTCGGGTCTGCATGAACCGAAGTTGATTGGAGATGTGTTGATATTGCCGGGGAATGCGTTTGCGGCGAGTCAGAGTGGGTATCCTGATGATCAAGGGCCCAAGCTCGTTACCCACCATTATGCTGGTACTTGGAAGAATGACCATGGAGGAGAGATGGGGTGACGAGAGCTGTTGGCAATGGTTATAGGATTATTCAGTAAGGGAGGCCATTCAACGACTACGTCGGCCCGCGGGGCTGAAAAGAAAGGAACTGAGCAGCCAAAGCACAAGAGCCTTCAGGCAGCTCAACGGCACCGCTTCCATCGAGAAAGCAGAATCACATTGATAAGTTGAGACCGCCCACATAACAGAAGCCGTTCCATTCATCGTACGACATCACGGAAGAGCAAGTGCCATCGCGCATGGGAATGGGGACATTACCTTCCGAGGATGGTACCAAAGTCGCCGAAAAGATACGGACGTCCGTCACGGTCAAAATGATCATGCATTTGCGGAATAAGAATACATCCTCCCCAGCAGCCTTTACTTAGGAATAGTGTCTATCTTGGGTATCGAATATTTGTTTTGCTCCACCAGACCAGCAGTGTGGCAGAAGTCTGCGCCTCCGCTCATTTCCACCAACAACTTTCACCTTCCATCATTTTCAAACTTCTTTCATGGCCCATTCATAACAACACTCGCAATGCAACAAGTTGTTGTTCCCTTCTCTCGATCAATACTCACACTAGGTGTTGAGAAGGTCCATGCAGACTGATGTGTATTTTCATTCGGTGGCCTTCACACTTCCATTAGCTCATATCATTCTTTTTCGGGAAACGGGAAACGAACTTCAAGCACCAGTCTGTTTCTATGGTTTGAGATTCGATGATAAGGTTCTGGAATGATACTGTGCCGTAGTTCCATGTTCCGTTGTTGTGGATTTCTACGTCTACCAATGCCTACCGATCCTTGCTGTCAGCTTTCGTTCTTTCTTTGTTTCAATCTTTACTGTTTCGAATCAATCATCGGGCAGCGTACCATTGTGTATTCATTATGTGTTCCTAATTTATTCTCATTAGCTACCACGTCCGCATGAGCGAAGGGGGTACCCACCGTATTGTGAAGGATCAAAAGTAAAGGATCCTTGGAAGGGAGGGAAGCCAGCTGCTGTCCCGATAGAGCCTCGAGTGATGATTGTGCTATCTGTCCAGATTCCTGAAGTGGTGTTTTTGGTGAATATGCTGGTAACCAAATCTCCGGTAAAAACTGCAACACACATCAATCAGTCCTGTTACTGAAGTTTCTTCAAGTACTCACCATCTTGCTCATCCTGCAAATGTGTATCAGGCGAGCAACAAAATTCAGGCCAGAAACTCCAGTTCCCGGTCATGTCGGCGATCACATTTTGTAACACTGCGTCTGTGGGACTAGGTTGGAGGCCAGGCCATATGCTGGAGTGATTGATGATTCCAGGAATTGTCGGTGGCGACGAAGGTACGATGAGTGTTGCTTCGTACTGTCAAGGAGTAAGTTTCTTTGATCGTCTGGAAGTTCAGTGGGGAGAGGATTTACACGAAGTATTGGGCTAGGTGAGACCCAAAAAATACCAAATCCTACTGTTCGAGTCGCCAGGCAGACTGGTAAGATTGTTTTCCAAAGGAAGGATTTCCTCATTTTCTTGCACCCCTTTATTTGTGGGTTAATGATAATTCGTCGAGATGAAGATATCAAGAACCGGGAATAAAGAGGTTCTCATAACTCAACAATAGGTTGTTTTCAGCAAAAGATATTCTTTGTCAAAAATCGCTGCCTTGACTCAAGACTGTTAGTGAATAATGAATTGTTTGCTCATCACGGCGCAGAATATGCGAATCGTCCAGTGAATGAGGAGCTTCTTGCGTTTGCTTACTCGATGTCTGCCTTTTTGCTTACCTAGTATATTATTTAGTGGAGGATTCAGTCATTGTTGGGACTGAGCCACAACAACTCCAACAGCGTTTCAAAAAATAATTCAGGCAACCACGTTCAAGACTTCAAATACTTCATCGAGGACCCTCTGCGATTCAGAAATTTGAGACTAGGGGGGAAATACAGGATGTTCTTTCGCAGCGAACTATTCACGCTCACACTCTTTCTCCTGAGCCACATATTCACAACCGCCTCAGACTTGAACAATATGGGCACCATCGCAGACGTACCAACAGTCTCTGCACTTCTAAGCTCCGCCACGACCCGATCAACGAATCATCTTCGTCGCGCGACTCCTTCCTTCGAGCCTTTCCTTTGGAAATCATCACCAAACAGAATTGCCTTGACTCTCGCACCATTAAATTCATCTACGCCAATGAGTCAAAATCCTGGTCCAACATGGGATCCAATTCCCAATTCCGTCTTGCAAAGTCGAGGCGTCTGTCCGGTCGGTGACTCGACGGCGCCGACTGGTACAGCTTTCCCGCCAGCTATTGTGACTGGAATTCAGTCTAGCGATGGGACAAAGAACGAGGCTAGCAGTAAGGTTGCTGCGACGGTGGCAGCTGGTATGGTTGTTGCTTGGTTTGCGGTGAGGGTTTTGTTGAATGGGATTGTGGATGTTCCGGTTGTGCATCTTGAAGGGCTGGAGCTCTGAGTATTCGAACTGTGGGCGAGATGACTTGAAATGCTAGGTGTAAGATGCATGGAGTTAGGATTGAATTGAAAATCTGGGAAATGGGAAGAGGGAAACGTGTTGGAGGATTGTACTATGTATTGTACCAATAGTGACGTTGAGATTGACGTTGAGCTTATGGTTGACCTGAAAGTTATTGACAGGCTCGATTGACTTTTGAGTTTTATTTGAAGGAACTTGTCTCTATCAAAGTCCTTAATGTCGATTGAGTGGAGATAGAAGGAACATCAATCACCAAACAGATGCCAGACATTCGATCAGGATCGTGAGGAGAGCGCGCTCAGCGCAAAATGCGCAAAATGTGCAGACTTAAAGATTGAGGTGCTGTTTGAGTTTTAAAACTTTATCCTTGTAGGAAGAACATGATCCAACATCTGTAGCACTTCTTTACTCCAAAGCCTTTCAAGTCAAGATAGCGTTCACATAGCAGACTTAATGCCAAGGTCCCCCTTTTGATAAGCGAGATCAATGCCACGACGCTGTTTCCATACAGATCAAGTCTCTCGCTTCCAATGCTCCACCACTCCAGACCATCGCCTCAGCCTCCCATGGTTCAATGGTGGAACTTTCCATCCCCAAAGCTCTTCTCAAGCCTATATACAGCATATTCACTCTTTGTCGCATTCGAAAAGATCCTCTTCGCCCGTTCCGTCCCAATCGTTTTCATCGCCGCTTCATTATCAAGTTCTTCTATCGAGAACTCGTGAACTGCATGGAACATAGGTGGTTCGGTCTTTTCTATCGCAGTATCATTTGGTCTTGATGGTAGGCCTTTGATTGCTCTTGCTTCCGCGTTGGTACGGTGATTGAGTAACTTGTATCGTGTAGTGCGGAGATAGCCTGGGAGCTGGGAGAGAAGCTCGAGATGCTGATTATGGTGAGTAATTACACGAAGAGTAAGGATGAAAAGGACTGACTTCCTTGTCGTACCAGTCGTGAAATTCTTGTTCCGAAACTTCTGGTCCCATATCAAATCCACCAGTCACAATCGTTTTCGTTTTGCCTAGAGTTCAAATTTAGCATTACTCGACTGCTTTGCAGTCAAACTCCTTACCTAAAGTTGCTTCACTTCCATTCGGTTCATACTTCTGTATCAATTGATAGAATCTATAATCCAAATCCGCACAGTCATGCGAGCTCCCACCCAGAACTCCACTATCATCCGGGAGCTTTTCACTCTTAACGCTCACTTTCCGAAGCTCTCCACCATCCGCCATATCTTGGAGCGGGCATGTTGCAAGGTATGGTCGCTCAGCATTGGGATCTAGATTCCGGAATCGAAGAAGGGAGGCAATGGGCGTTACAGAGAGGACTTCGGGAATATGTTCATTGTCGTACCAGTTGAGGTAGGTCTGCTCGGAGAGGTGGTCTGGATGGGTTATTTTTGAGGTTACCCAGAGGATTCCAGGGTCTGTGAAGAGAGGGAGTGACATTGTGGATTGGTGGCGAGAAAGCTTTCAAGGTTGGAAGCAGTTCTTATATTGAAGCTCCCGCTGTCCTTTCTATTTCTTGTTACAGTTTCTTTACTAGTGATATGAAGAAACATGATTTGGAATGAATCTCACTGCACAGCTCAGTGAACATGTGGGGCCGATGATTGCCCCACCAGGGGCATACAAAATTTACCCCGCACTCGAGATATGCTGACCCCAAATCAATTTTACAGGGTTTGAGATTGATCGAAGCCTAAAATAACCACAATGGTGCTTCAGCTTCCGTTTTTCTGGGCCCTGAAATGCAGAAGATGAAGATATACTTGTTTTCAACCTCGACTAAGCAGTGAAGCGTCATACCCTTTTCGCAATGAGCGCACGATTAGTTCAACGATAAAAGTTGTTTTGAACTCAGACACGATACATAGAGACTCTTCAACCAAACCTGTGGATCTTTCTCTGATAGTAGACGGTGTAGATTTCTCTGATCCATTCAAGTCAATGAGACATTCGGTCAATTCAGGTAGCGAAGCGCACATCAGCCAGAAATTCAAGAAGAGACAAAACAACCCAGGGAAAGAACATATGTCATGCTAGCATGAGTACTTGAATTGAAGTGAACAGTCAACCCAGATAGAAAACTGGAAACAGCTTTCCAAACAACAATCCCTCTTACAGCGCTGGTATATGCCCCATTTTGATACCCAGCCTGAACTCCAGCACATCAGCTCACAGATACCATCTTACAATTCGTCAACTCGGTTCAACCTTGAATATTGCAAGGAACCTCCAGAAATATCGTTACAACACGGAGCAGAACCCTTTCAGCTCCTCGGTCTTCATATCCTACAATAGATGACAAATTCTGCACAACGGTAACCCCTTCAATTGCAATATTTGAGAAAGCAAACCTATCAATTGACGTTAGCTGATAAGTCAAAGGCAGAAAGTCATGTCCCTTACAGCATAACAAGTCGGAGCCCCAGTACATCTCTATTTGCGAGGTAGAGGTCAGCTATTGATCCAACGTGCTGGCAGGATGGTCATGGTTGCTTACCATATAGCATTTGCGGAAGTTAATGTCGCAAGCCCGCTCGGTTTGTTCTACCCCGGCTTGCTGTAACACTGCGTTTGCTAAGTCGATCGTACTCTGCATCGCGGCAGTCAAAGCGACATCTGCTGTGTCATCGACAGGAATGGCATGAGCCAAGGCGAGAAAGAGCGCGGTGACGAGGATGGTCAAGCGCATGGTGAAGTTTGTTCCAAAGACTTGAGATGGAATAGAGTTTCGACACTTGATATCAAGGAGGATTTTCGATGGAGACCAGCGAAAAGTTGGAGGTTCATATCCTATCTTGAGATATAAAAGGGGGGCCGTATGCTCAAATCTTGCAAACGGAGGCCTAGAACCGATCGGATTTGGCTCTCACATTGTACAATTCGGAAGCTGGGGCCGCAAAATATGCTTGATTGCGCCGCCGAAGAGGGGGGTGCATATGGATTGTGGACGAATGATGTATGATGGTGTGCTAGAGAAAGTGAGCCGTGTTCAAGCTATGCAGGAGTGAGCTGTAACGAGGCTATGCTTCTGACGAGCTGAACGCCAGGAGAAAAGCAGGTCCATGCCGACGTACCTTGACGTGAAATTCGATCGTGCATTCAAAGATTTTCATTAAGATCTCGTGGGAAATGTCCAACATTACCAATGCTCCTTCCCGAGAAACTCGAGGACGTCCCCGTTCGACTAAGTTTTCAAGACCAATTTGGGGCACAGAAGGGGCATTTCGGCCAGGTTACGAGTCCGTTAATTTGCGCATCTTATGCAACTCCCTCATTGGGATGAAGACACGAGCCACAGCATAAATTACTTTCCGATCTCCCCGTCACCTTGTTTGGCCATTCGTTGGAAGAATAGGATTATATCCTGGCAATCGTGATAGAAAGCTTTCCGCAGTATGTTCGTCCGTGCGGTGGATAAATAAATTAATTACATCTGCAGTATGTTCACCTGTTCTGTGCACAAATCAACTTGAGTTATTCTTGCATGTGTTTTGCTGAGCAGAAATAGACCTCGACGTTTCGTTAGCTTACACAGGCACAGTCAATATCTCACGTTGCTGAGGTGAAAGCTCGGTATGATTAAGTCTCTGTGGTTCAGACTTGTATACATAAGCTGGAGGTGGCCACGTTCTTCAATCTGGGGTGTATATTGTGGCGCATGAATCCCCTGCAAAATAGAATCGAGCCACGTGTCGTCAACGGGCCGAATTTGGCGAAGTTAAGCGTGAGATTTCGGATTCACAACTTTATAGAAGATAAAGGTTCGTGGATGTTTTCTATCAGAGCCTCAAAGGTGTATAAATCTTTGCTTTCGAAGTTTCGAGTCAGCTCTGTCACGAAAAACCATTTCGCCATGAGTCCTACACTGGATCGTGAATGTTTTCACGACTCTGCCCAGGAGGTAAAAAATCCATAAAATGGACCAGAAATACACGGAACGAGTATTCTTGATGCTTTCAAAGCTAAGCCGCTTTTTTTGAAACTACCACAGCCCAAAGAAACGTTTCATCGTCAATCATGCGCGAAGCTACGCCCTTGAGAAAGAACGTCAAGATTGAAAGCTGGACTTGTCATCTCGTGAGTTCCCGTGCCAAGCCTCACGGCGAGGCATTTCTGTAGGCTGACCCGACCGCGCTCTAGTGCCTAACCAGTGACAATAAATCTGACAAGCGTTGCGAATTCAAAATCAAAGGCACAGACACCACATGTGGTCATACGAGATGCGATTTCTGTTCTGGGAAAGAGACGATCTCAGGACAAGAAATGTTGGACAAAGTCTTGGGGTGCACTCCTAGTTGACTGTATTTCGGAGTCTTATCAAGCACATCTCAAAACCAACCAGCTCATCAGGTGCAGAAGCATTACACGCCAGGCTCCTTTCCAGTCTTTCGGGTCGTACTGTATCTGAAGGTAATTGTGTAGTTTGTATTCATGCCTGGTCAAATGGTATCCTCCGTTAGGCAGTGACTTTTATCAACCTCTTCGTGATCCGTGACTTGCCTTTTGACGATCACAAGGGACAAACGATTTCGATAATCAATCATGAAGAATAAAGTCCTACTTCTTCTTACTCAATATAATTTATTTTCCCTTCCTAGTAGGCTCTATCCATCCAGGCGTAAGAGTTAGAATTACAATCACGTGCTCTCCTCTCTTTGCCTCCTTGCGACTGTTGAATGTCGCACTTTACTTTGATAACCTACTGGGCTTCAGATAGTGCGGTGTTACTTTCAAGTTTACAATTGTAATACAGTTAAGTTTAAATTGTGAAACTACATCACGCTGCCGACAAATCTTCAAGGCACCAAAATATGTTTATTTTTAAACCTGAACGTTGTACGCGGTCAATTTTGCTGAGGTGTCTTTAAGACTGTGATATCCCAGAGCACACCGGCCTTGAGGCCTTCGAAGCAATAGCTGATATCGCTCAAGCTTCCCATCCGAAAATTGTATCTTATGGAAATCTTATAAAGTTAGGAGGCGTCTTTATTCCTGATTGAGGGGCTTCGGTAGACGCCTTCCTGCGAGTGCGCGCGCCAACGCGAGCTGAGCCTCCGAGAGACTCGCGATTCGTCAAATAATGAATGAATCACAGAACCAACAATCCAACATTCACAGTGCCGCTCGGTACTTGCTGCTCTTGCGGCACAGTCCATGAGTGGCTATTTTGAGCCTCATTTCTTCCGTAAGTCACACAAGAATCTCACTTTCATCTCCATCGATTGTCCCAGAACCGATGAACCCTCAGTTACAGTCACCATCTTCTCTGCTGCCAACGGCGTAAGGGCCATGAACATTCCACGCCGACCAGTGCCTACGACTCCCAGGGCTGGGAGCGACCGACGGACCGCCTTTCCCTCGAATGGCACGACAATCTTGACCGAGTTCGAGGAACCTGAGAATGAGCCCTTCATCCACTCTCACGATGCGGAAAGTCGCAATTTGGATCCCGCAAACCTCGAACATGTGACCGAATCAAATCTGAAGCCGCATGGTAGAATCAGTATTCGCACTCCAACAAGCTACCAGAGCCTCTCGCTGCCATCCATCAAAGACTATCCTCTCAGCGACCATTACAGTTGGCGACCAACTACCTTGGGAGGGATCTACCTTTTCTTACTTGGCTTCATCTCGACAGCTCTCGCCATAGTCGTTATCCTTTTGACCTGGTTATCCTGGTCGCGCAGCGGACTAGGTGACGACAACGGCACTTCCATACTTCTTTTTGGCTGGAGGTTCACACCAACACTTGTGGCTGTCCTCATTGTCATCTTAGAGTCTCTCTTGATCGAAGATGTGCGCCGTACGGAGGTATTTTCCAGGTTGTCGAGTCCTTCTCCGGAAAATGCAGCAACTACTGTGTTATTAGGCTCTCGTTCCTGGTGGCATGATCCGATGGATGCCTTGAGCCGCAGGAAAAACGGCGGTCGCTGGAGTCAGACATTGTTCTATGCAGCCTTCATGAACATCATTGGGTCCTTTGTTCTGTCTCCACTGTCAGCAGCGTTTTTCTCGTCCGAACTGACCCTTATGTCACAAAGCATCGAGTTCGCGACCTTCAAATCGATACAAAATTCTACTTTCAGTATCAGCCCAGATGATGAGACATACTTTAGAAGTGTGTCAGCATTGGTCTTGAATCTGAGTACCTCGGTCTGGCTGACAGACAACTATGCCATCACTCCGTTTTGGCCGACGACGTTGAACGAAGTGCCGCTAGGAGCTACAGTGCCTGAAGCATCTCAGAACTGGACTGCAGAAGTGCCAGTTCTCCAAGCTCAACTGAGTTGCATGCCAATGACGCTCTCCAACCTAGGTCTAACGTCCTTCCAGCTCTCATCCTCCGACGGTTGCCAGGTCGGAATTGAAGTGGCTGTCGGGCCACCACCAGTTTCGAGCGCACTTGAAAGTGCTCCTGATAACGAAGAGGAGGTAGCAACCTATTATCCAATTATGGAAGAAGGTGCTTGGTGGGTCAATACCGGCATATCGACGTCAAACTTCTCTACGATCACAGAATCAATCACAAATAATCAAACATCTTTGGTCAATGTAACACAAAACTGCCAAGGCCGTTATATTCTAGATATCAACACGCCTTTTAATGCCACCTTCAGCAACGAATTCAACGATACAGGAATTGTCAGTAACACATCAACGTTCCAACTCCGGAGCTATCTATGTAGCACAAGTTATGTCTCAGCAGATCTCAACGTCGATCTTTCCATCTCGGCTCCCAATACTTCAGTTGCCTTTAGTGAGGAAATGTTCAACAAAAGCACGAACGCCATTCCTTCGACGAATTTTGATTCTGGGATGTTCAACGACGCTTTCTTCAACAATTATTGGATGAACAAGCTCAATGTCAGTCAAGAAGGGGGATCTTATGTGGGACCTGCGCTCCCACTCGCTGCTAAGTATGGCTACAATGTGACAGCTATGCTTGCCGACCCTGATCTCATCTCAACCGCACAACAGGTACTGCAGCGTTTCTTTGGGGAATCAGTGCTTGCTGCCTTTGGTGAAGCCACGCCTTTGATCTCACCTCCCCTAGCAGGGTCCATGACAATCCAAAAGCAAAGGATTGTGGCAAGTTCCGGGATTGGTATCACTTTGGCCAGCATACTCTTCCTGACCACAGTCATGACTTTTCTGGTCTTCTTCCATTCAAGAGCTTCACGCCGGAATTTGAACTTAGATCGAGATCCTGCACCAGCAGTAGCAATAGCCTCATTACTGAAATCCGAGAAAACGTCCTCTCTGTTCCAAGGTCTTGACGTGTTGCCTGACCCACTGATCAAGAAAAGGCTAGAGACTTTGACCTTTGCTTTAGATCGAGGGGGCCTAATCATTCAGAATGAGAACCTCGAGAAAATTGGTTTGTTTGTCAGATTCCAACCCAGACCGTTGACTGACGCCTTTTAGCTTCGAAGAAAGATCCACCACCACCCACTAAGACCTACTCAAAGGATTGGCGTCCATTTGTCCTCCAAGGCTGGGGCGGCTTGGCACTTCTTCTGGTACTGGCATTTCTGATCACAGCCATCAGTGTTCTCTTCGCCAAGTCTTGGAGCCCTGGACTATATGAAGCAGGTCTAGTATACTCACACGAAGTAAGGTTCAAGAACAACTATGTTGCTTCTTTGGCTCCATATTCCGTTGTTCCCACTCTTGTTGCTATCTGCATCAAATCTTGGTGGAAAGCGCTCGAAAGTGTCTTTAAGCGCGTGCAACCGTATGTGAGCATGGCAAAGCACCCCGTTACCATGTCCACGGGAGCGACATTGTCCTACAACACCCTTCCACCTGTTTGGTCAGTATGGAAAGCGGCACGCAATCGACATTGGCTACTCGCTTTGGTGTGTGTGGGTGCCGCACTCTTAGATATATGTCGTCAAAATGATTAAGAACAGGTCGTGGCAACTGCTTACTACGAATAGTCACAGTAACTATGTCTGCATTGTGGGAGCGAAATATTGGTAGTCGACGAAGCAGTGTTCAGCTCACTCGAACATTGATGCTGCGCGATGTCCCTGAACTATTCAATGTCCCCGTTCCCGCAGATCCCGATTCTGGAGACACTGAAACTGCGACGATATTGTCACAATTATATGGAGACAGCCAGCAGTATCTTAGTTGGATGTATGGGGCGGTGAATCAGCTGTCTTATGCGGGAGCAAATCTAGCCTGGACAGAGTCAGATTGGAGCTTCTCGCCTATAAACATTACCGCAGCGACGACATTTGTAATTTGTTTAGCTATTCTCGCTTGCTTAGCAGTAATTACAGTGATCATCTTTTTGGTCGATCATGATTACTTCAGAAGGTTGCCCAGGGATGTCGATTCACTGGCCTCGGTTCTGGCGTTGGTATACGACAGTCCGAAATTACGGGAACTCTTGGAGCAGAATCAGTTATTAGGAGGCCCCAAGAAAGCCGCGTCTGGATACACAGATCTCAATAATGAGGATACGAAAGCTTTTATAGGACACTTCACAGGAAGTCATGGGGATATTCGGTGGGGAATTGAAGTTATAGACTCGGAAAATGGGGATAAGAAGACCAGGCACAACTCTGATGATGGTTATGAAATGGAAGGGTTGAGAAGAAGGAAAAGATAAACATATACTATCTTTATTGGTGCAGGATACTGATGAGTCTAAAGTTTGGAAGGAAATGTAAAGGATGAAACTCAAACGACAGAAGACCTGCGCTAATGTCTAAGCGAGAAGTAGTTCAGGGGGAATTCCGATCACTTGTTTCCAGCATGGAAAAGAACGCCGTCTAGAGAACCACCTCCCGACTTATCCTTGCCTGTCAAGTATTTTCGGCTTGTACGAAAGGCCTTCCATCCAACAGAATGTGGAGCAGCTACTCCTTCATCCACGCCCTGCGTCTTCCATTCTTGAGCACTTGCTGATCAAATCCCAAGTAATCTTGTCAGGAAGGTGCCACCAGCTTTTCAGTCTCCGATTTTCGTGTCTCGTGAATCTCGTATATTTAATGAACCAATGTTGGTATTGTGAAATTAAACTCGTGATGCCTAGGTTTTTGACCAGTAGACGTTTGATCTCCAAATCATTTTCTTGCATCTCATGCTTCTTCAGGAGGCAGTTGCAATTACACTTTTAATTAAGTCCCGGAATTGCAACCGTGTTGGATATCGTTAGCAAGTAACACCTGATGCAACACTTTCCTTCTTTCAATTTGTGAAGTATACACCAGTTCGGCGGAGAGGATGTCTCAACCACGAATCATCGTGTGGTTGTCTCGATGTTTCTGGACGTGTTTGTCATGGATTATTACTGCTTCGAGCTTGTCCGGGAATGTAACCATGTTGGGTTTCCTTGGCAATCCGCCGC
Organism: Mollisia scopiformis; assembly: GCF_001500285.1. NCBI lineage: Eukaryota > Fungi > Ascomycota > Leotiomycetes > Helotiales > Mollisiaceae > Mollisia > Mollisia scopiformis. The sequence continues at coordinate 474,307 of NW_017263615.1, forward strand.
CCAGGGAATCCCGCACCTGACGCATCTTTATTTTCTCACCACCTCGGCCCTCGTCTTCGGCGATACTCGTCGGAAAACGGACCCATCACGATCTCCAAATCCCTTGTGTCTGGACAGCATCAGCACGCCCAGCTCACGATTGGTGCTGTCGCGTAGTCATGAGGTCGGGCTTCGGCCGCGGACGACCCAAGAAATGGTAGCAATTCATTACGAGGCGTCCCAGCCGCTTGGACCAGAGATTGCACCAACCCTCGTGTGGCCGTTCTGGGGTGCTTGGCACCGTTCCCCGCTTCAACACCAAGGCACTAGGATTGGGGATTTGTTCAGGCTGATTGTTTGGAGTAATAGCCGGTGCGCCCCCCTTTGTTCGCTTGTCAAGCGAGTGCGCCGCAGGAGGATGGCCGAGCCTTTGCGGTGAAGGGTGCGTAGGATGGGGTTTTAAGATGGGCTTCTTTTCTTCTTTGCGTCTTCGATAAAGGCGACTGAATCGGCAAGGAAAGTTGATTCACTTCTTTTATTGTGACTTTGGACCAAGTTTTTTCGGTCAGAGAATTGCAAAATGGGTGGCGCAAATGGTCTTTCTGATCCCATCCTCACTCGCATTGTCGAGGAGGATAAGGTAAAATGGTTCAGAAAGCCGAACCTTCGATTGATGTATGTCTGTTTGTTCCTCTGCTGCATGGGAGTAGAGATGACATCTGGCTTCGATTCGACGCTTATCGGAACTTTACAATTCTCTCCACCTTGGGAAGCTTGTATGTTGCACTAAAATCTCCTTAGTGAAGGCACTTTCTGACCATTACTAGATTTTGGAACCAAGAATCCTAAGGATCCAAAAGCAAAAAAGGCTCTGACGGGAGGGATGCTGGGATTTGTTTCGTCTTGCTATCAGCTCGGCTCGATTATTGGAGTACCAATTGCTCCTTGGTTCAATCAGCGCTTTGGTCGACGCTGGTCCGTGATGATGGGGTCTGTACTAATGGTCATCGGAGCTCTCCTTCAAGGTTTTGCCCAAGATCGTTAGTGAACCCTCTCACTTTTTACCCAAAGTGCCAATGCTAATTCTCTTCCAGTCGGAATGTACATTTTCAGTCGAATGGTTCTTGGCTTTGGAATCGTCTTCGCCATTATTTCGGGATCATCTTTGATTGGTGAGCTGGGACATCCAAAGGATCGTGCGACTTTGACTTCAATGTTCAATGCGTCGTATTTCATCGGCCAGATTACTGCTTCTGCTATCGCTCTCGGGACGGTCAATATTCCGAATGACTGGAGTTGGAGAATCCCATCGCTGCTCCAGATGTGCCCCTCACTTCTTCAAATTGTGTTCATCTTGTGAGTTCATTACTCAACTATGTCTACAAAGTGATCAAGCACTGACAACTATTGTAGCATGCTTCCAGAGTCCCCCAGATGGCTCATCAGCAGAGACAGAAGCGAAGAAGCCTTTGCAATTCTCGTCAAATACCATGCTGAAGGCGACGTCGATTCTGTTCTCGTCAAAGCAGAAATGGCACAAATCTCATCGACCATCAAAATCGAGATGGACAATGCCAAACAGTCTTGGTGGGATATGGTGCGAACCTCCGGCATGCGTCGTCGTGTTCTCATCGCCAGCTTCCTCGGTCTCTTCACCCAAATGTCTGGCAACACCTTGCTGTCTTACTACCAGAACCTGCTCTATATAATGATGGGATACACCTCCTCTTACGCTAAGACGAGAATTAACCTCGCCAACGCATGCTGGAGTCTCATCACCGCCACCATTGCCGCATTTGTGGTTGCTAGGTTTAAGAGAAGGTTCATGTTCTTGCTTTCATCCGGAAGCATGCTCCTGGTTTTCATCTCAATGACCATTTCATTTGAAAAGTTAAGAGAAGCAAAGAATCATAATACGACCAATTCGGCTGCTGGTGTGGCTGCTTTGTTTTTCTACTTCGCCTACTCTCCTTGTTACAATATTGGGAACAATGCACTCACTTATAGTAAGGACTTTCATTCCTCCCTTTCTTCTCTTCCTTAGATCTGACAAATATTAGCTTACCTCATCGAACTCTTCCCCTATTCTCAACGTACCCGGGGTATCGGCATCGAGCAAATCTTCGGCAAGATCGGTGGATTCTTCTCCAATAACGTGAACCCCGTCGCATTGGATGCCATCGACTGGAAATTCCTTGCTATCTACTGTGGTTGGATAGCGTTTGAATTCATATTCATTTATTTCATGTATCCTGAGACGGCTGGTAGAACGCTGGAGGAATTGGCGTTCTTGTTTGAGGATAAGGAGCTGGCTGATCAGGCGGTTGTTGCGGTGGAGAAACAGATCCATCATGAGGATATGGAGAAGACTGCTGTGGCGCATGTGGAGGAGAGTGGGGTTATTGGGGTTTGAGGTGACAAGGGATTGGAGGAACGTTGGAGAATTTGAGCTTGAGCAGAGTTCTGATTGTCATCACAGAATAGTGCATCAATTACAGAGTGCAAATTTAACAACTTGGAAAGTTTTAATAGTGATGTGAGCCTGTGAAGTCCTGGAAAGTTAATGGTGCGCCCCTGTAGATTTAGTGACTTGCAGCTCCACCCCGCCCATCTGAAGTTTGGCGCCTAGTGCACTGATTGGAGTCACTCCATAAATTTCGACTGGTTTAAAACATTTGAATTGCAAAAGCCGCAAGCAGCTCGATGGTTGGCCCTGAGAAGCACATCATGAGCGGACTAACGCATTCAAATTGAATAATAAACAAAACACTTTGCGATGTAGTAGCAGACAGTTTGGGAACGGGAAGGACCGAGAACCTGAGAGGGCGGAGAAACGCGCTAAGGTTAGCGGGCACTAAATCTCCTCCCTCGAAGCTTCCTCTCTATCTCTTTCACTCTTCGATCCTCGGATCCTACCTCTCATAACGTTAATATGTCGATGTAATTGATGCAACACTCTAGAAGGATTCTTCCGTCATCTTTGCCACACCTTTTCATCAAGCTGCAGCCCTCTCCGTCGACAGATGATCAGGATCGACAGCATAACGGGAGCCTTGTGGAGGCGCACAGCGGATGCGGCACAGTAGGGGCGATGTGAGACGTGCATTAGCAGGCTAGTGAAGCCTATCACAGCGGCAAAAGATGCCAAGATGATGAGCTGACGGCCCGCAGCCTCGATGCCTGATTTGCCTAGCATACGACTTCCACCACCACCTCATTTAACAGCCCAGCTCAGACCTCGACAATGATGCTCCGCACGATTTTCCCTACCGTGACAGCGGGTGATAAATCCTTCTCTTATGGCTCACTGAGATGTCCTGAGAATGGGCCATGGCCTCGGACTCAGCTGATAGCACCTTCAGGGACTTGGACTGGCTTGCGGATCTCCACAAATGTGAGTTGAGGCTGCAGCCTTACCAACCCAGCTTCTGACATCGAAATAGCCCAATGCTTTACGACGAGTGAAGTGTCGTGTCCGGCAAAGTCGAGCGATTTTGGAGCTGATGGCTATACGGCATCATTGACAGACTGGCACGAGCTCTTACAATTGACAGCTCCAGATGAGACATGCGGTCTCGTGTTCCTGAGGGGCCAGTTCCCTAACACCGCTGATGCGATTTTGGCTAGGGCTCAAAGACGAGACGACAGTGGAAGTAAAGGGACTCTCGGAACGAGACTTCAGCCCGCAGAATTGAATACTGACCTGGAGCTGGGAGAACGACGGGTTCAAGGCTGGATTAACCTGAAGTGGCCTTATTCGCAGTACGAACTCAAAAAGAAGACCGACATCTGGGATGGGAGCGGCGGAACTTTGGAACAGATCTCATTCATCCGTTCTGGAACGATTTTTCAAATTCTGCGTCTTCAGTGGGGCCATGGAACCTCACTCAGTGACTACGACTCAGCTGATGCTCAAAAGCACACGATTACGTTGAGAGCTGGAGGAATTGTTCAATTCGGATGCCCATGCTCCAATGGTGGGCCTCCAAATAGAGATACTTTCACGTCAACCTCAGACCACCATGGTGACCACAAGCTCAGCTGTCTCAGCGGTCGATATCAGAAACGTTTGGAAATGCGCCTCTTCATCAATGGCGTTTCTCAAAATCTAGCACCTTCAGCGACTCATTTGGATGTGGAAGAAGTCGATGGGCACGAGATTGATCTGACTTCACACCATAAAATCGAACTTTTAGACAATGAACCAGTCTTTATTGTTTCGACGTATGCTTTAAAGCATGTTGATGATGAAGAAGAGTCATGTATTTCAGGATATTTTTCCGAGATCGAGGATCATCTAGGAATCTCGAACACCTCCGTTAACATGACGGATCGCCTTTGGACTGCGTGTTGCTCAACAAATTACGAAGCGTATGAAGGTAAGCTTGTTCCATACTCGTTTTGCGTATTTACGTGGATATCTTGAGGCAGAAGGTTGGACTGGACATGGCGCCAACTTCAAAGCAATCCGCGCGAGTTGCGCGAAACGAGCGAAATGCGCGAAATGCGCGAAATGCGCATGCGCGAACCTCGCCCTTCCCAAGCTCCAAGAACTCCTACCACTCTTCTATCATTATAATCATGCTAATTTATCTGGATTAAAGCTGTAGAAATATGTGTTATCGGACGTACAATCGAGCAGATAATCTCTGTTGCTGCTATTCCATTTTCTGACAAGTCTTCCCAACATCGCGAAACTCAGAGCCGGCAGGTTCTGGAAATAGCTCTCGTTGACAACGTCATAAGTTCCCAGCATGTTGACGTGCAGAGTGCTTTGTAAGGTATATCCTCGCCATCAGGAAATTGTTTTAACGATGGTCCAGTTTCCAGATCAGAGTGCTCGTCAAGGTGTATAATCATATTGCAACACGTCATTTTGAGCCAGATCTTTTGGAAAGATTCCAAACACTAGACGCAATACGAACAGCTTATTTGGGAAAGCTACGCAATTTCACCCGCGCCAGTCTGGCTTGGTTGATTAACACGGAAATAAAGCCAAGCAAGTTGCTTCTAGCTCTTGGAAGCCAGGAACCTCCTAAGGACACGGAGACTCATCCATCTGAGCGACTCGCACAGTGTGAGAGAGACAGAGTCTCGGTGACCCACGACCAATCGTACAACCAAGCATGCTACGCCACCCTTGCTGTCTGGTATGTCATCAAACACTGCCCACAAGCTATCGATGATGATTTCAAGTCGACGGTACTCCTTCCCAAATTGCTCCGAGCTTTTGATGTCGTTCAGAAACGCGCTTCGCGTGACAAGGAACCGACGCCTAAGAACGATGTTCTGCAATGGTTTCATCTCAGCTGCTTCTATCTCATATGCAGCGAAAATTTTCAAGCAAACTCCGAGGGAGAAGTAGCAGACGGTTTCAATGCTTCTGGACTTGACTCTCATGAAGTTCTCAAGACGCAGCAAAAGTTTGAGAAATACGTCTCTCGTTTGAAGACAAGTCAAATCGAGGCATACTCTATCGAGCACGAGGAGCTTCATCGAGTCATCTTGCTTGGAGAGGAGCTGGGCTTGGATGCCATACCGACGCAGTTTACATCGAGTCTTGCTGCATCAAGGGCACTTCAAACCAGGAGATGGTTGGCGGAAAGGAAACGTACTACGAAATTCAACCCTGGACCGGCATCGTGGAAGACTTCCAGAATCACCTCTAACGGTCCTTGGGAACTACTTTCAACTAATCATCAAAGCTTTCTCAGAATCACGGATGATGCCAACATCATAGCTGCCAGGAACAGATTGTTTGAGTTCATGATGTCTGACTTCACGTTCATGGCCTCTTGGGATTATGCTGATAGCAACATGGTTGGATCATGGTGGAATCAGGAGCCTGGGAGCGTCATTACTGCAACTTTGATTGACTTAAGAATGGAAGGTAAGTCCTGCTCTTTATTTGAAATGTGGAGAAGAGGATGTCCTTTTTCTTGCATCTAATTATTCACAGGCAAGATGAAATGTGCGATTTCTGAAGCTGCTGCGGAGGAACTGAGCGAATCGCTACATGACATACTAGCGACGCCTGTGGAAGTAAGCCCAACCGGTCCACCTGATGAGACATCAGCGAACGATTCGATTCGTGACATTCTCGTGCAGATGAAACAGCATCAAATGGAGTCAAGTCGAGAACAAATGCAACAATTAAGACAACTATTGGTCCAGGAAGAGGTTGGGGCCAATCTTTCGATCAAAGTATTTGATTGGATGACTTACAAACCGGCTCGTGTGTTTCATCCTGTGAGTGAACCAAAATCAAGGCTCAGTACTTCTTCTAACCTAATTCAGTCTTGGTGGGTTCATTCGTTGACCGATACACCCGAATTCTATCGTGTCAAACAAACCAAAGACGTGCCTCTTCGAAGAGACCTAAGGAGGTATCTCGTCGCTCGAGAACACTCTCATATCAATGCATCGGACCATTTATTCTACACGACTTACACTACAGCAAACATAACCCAAAAGGTTCATCCCGAGGATGTACAATTCTTGAGTCTCTTCGACATCCGACTGACGGATCAATTCGCATTTGAATCCAAAGTCACATCCATCAAAGATTCCCTGGGTAACGCTCCGAGCATTGCCAATGCGATCAGGGAGACCGCTACTATTTCTCGGACTCGCTCAAGCAGGCGTAAGCAAGCTTCTACGGTTTACGGTCCCAATGAATTGGAAGTGTACCAAAAGGAGCTGTTTGACAGACTGAATGACAGCGTACGTAGTCTCAAATAAGTTGTTCGGGTTGCAGGCTAATCAAAGTAGTTGGTGGATCTGGGCGCAAAGCATCGCATTCTGTAAGCATCTCCAGGCACGTGATGCTTCCCAGACATTCGCTGATTGGATTGTATAGCTTCGCTGAGAAGTGCACACCTTCACTTGTCAGATCTTTCATCTACGTCTGGCATCCAGATGCGTTGGATACGTTCGATAATTATTTTGGATCAACTTCAATTTTCTCTGAACATCGAGAAGCGGTTATGTGGACAACGAGCATTACTGTTACTCAGTCAGTATCTCCCTACTCATCATCTCTCCTCGCTCCTCTCAGATAGCGAGTTTCGCAATTTTTCGATTAGTCATTGGTTTCACTGCTGACATTTATCAGTTGGAGCATTCGCCCGACGAGTTTGTCCAAAGAGCATATTGAAAGGTTCAGAGAAAATCGGAGCAACGGAGACTTTCCACCTCTCAGTATTGCCCAACTAGGTATGAAAAAGAAGCAAAGGAAAAACTTTGAGTCTCGTAATACCACAGACGTAGTAGAGGAACGTTCTTCGTCACTGGTCATTACTGGAGATCCTTCCGGACATCTGTGGATTTGTTCGATCTGGTCCTCTTTGACAGATGCCGAAGCCATGTCGGCATCTGTGAAGTCTGTACTACCTGTTCTTGGACAATTCATACATCAGCAAGTGTGCGCTAGGTGTCTGGCCTTCTTGATTTTACTTGGTCATTTGTGTGAAAAGCTCGCAACAGAATACGATACCATATTGACAAGCTTGGACGGAATTGTGGGTCTCGGGGTAAGTTCTCCAGTGTCTGCGCTAGATATGTGACTGAATGAAATGTAGGAGAGAGTCCTTCTTGAAGGATTGGAATGGGGCACGACCGAAGCTGTGGACAAGTTGAAGAAGATGCTCTGGGGTCTTGAAGCTCTACGTGTTTTCGATGACCGATTGTCTGCCTCATTGGCACAGATTCAAAAGGGAAGAGAATCCATGGAGCGCACGATCAAACAGGTAAGTCGGAGATCTAAACCAACGGTTCTTAGCCCTAACAAAACATCTCAGGAAGCGGGGCAGCAGCATGTTGACCTGCTCGAGGCATACAATAATGTAATTGAAGAGTTCGAGAAGAGATTTGGAATGCTTTCCGATGTTCAGATTAGGACGCAGCTGAAGATCCGACAAGTCACTGGATTACGAGACGGAGTAGGCGTTCAGTTCCTCATTTTCTTCCCAAACTGACAACCTAGATCTCAACAGTGACGAACGTCGAAGACAGCCAAACGGCATTGAGGGATAGCAAAACAACGATCAAGCAGGGCAACAATATCCGAATACTAACATACATCACGATCGCATATCTGCCACTTGGCTTCGTTACCGTAAACTCCCCTTTCCCAATAACAAGCACATGCTAATAATACGCCACAGGCTCTCTTTTCCGCCCAATACTTAAAATTCATGGAGAACGCCAACACAACTACCTTCGCGATTCTAGTCGTGATCTTCGTCCTCGGGACCTATGCGCTAGCTCTAAGCCTCGAAAGCATCATCGACTCCTTCTCGAAAATCGCAGACCGACGAGAAAGGATGCGCTCTACGCAGAGTTCGACAAGCAAGTCAACTCAGAAGGACCAAGAAACACCTTCTGTTGATTCGAGTACGAGTTTGAAATGGTTCGGATTGCGAAAACGACATCGTGCTCGCGAGGACGACCAAGTTGCTGAGAAGATTTCTTTTGCTGCTTAATGATGATTTCTTTTCTTTTCGTATATATATACGTATATAAATAATATAATATTTGAGCATGTGAAGATACCGGCGCGCCCCGAGAGTAAGCGCGTGATTGGCCAAGTCACGATGCGGCGTTGGGCAGCCTCACGTGGGGCTGTGCTGAGGCTCGGGTTCCCGGTGAGTGAGAGAGAATGATTCATGACAGCACAGCTGCGCAGTACAACAAAGAGGTTGTTGCTCGTGACTCGTTTCCTTCGCCCTTTAGACATTCATAAAGTATTCTCTGTTTCCTTTGTACTGGTGATTCAGTCTTTGTATTAATGATTCACGGCGCATCGTCCATGCATTTCGATACTTTATAACATTTATCACAACACGAAAATTATGTCGAAGCCGAAATCAAAACATAAGTTTAAATCCAAGTCATCCATCGTACGCGGAGAAGATATGGTGCAAGCCGTCGCGGAGAAAATCAGTTCTAGTCACGTGGTTACGGCGCATTTTAAGAAGGGCGGCTGGGAGTGGCTTTGTTGCAAGGTATGTTTGGGTTTTATGCTATTTATAGTTCGTGCATTTGAAGAGCGGAGGTCGAAAATGGAGAAGTGGATAGAGACTGATGTTGGGTAGTGCCAGACTACGAATAGGATCGATTATGAGGGCGAGAGGGGGGTTTGTATGGGGTGTAGGCATGAGAATGCGAGGTGTTATGAGTGTCAGGATTATGAGGTCGGGGGGTGTTAGGATGGGTGGAGGAGAGTAAGGAAGTGAGCGGAGGGGTTGTACAATATGGGTCGGCGTTTGGCTGGGGTTGGGAAGATTTGGGAGCGAGGGCGGTGTTGGATTTGGAGTTTGGATGTCTGGAATTAAACGGGCATGGGGCATAGTTTTGCCATCTCAGTGCGATGTGGATGCATCTTTTTGATATTATAATGGAGTTCTACATTCCTCTGCTCATTCGTATACTTATTGTGCTTACTTTTAGCGTGATCCACAATGCAAATAAGAGCAGAGCTTCCATACGAGCTCTTTCCTCTTCGTAAACAGTCTATTATCTTAAACAAACCAAGCGACCATATCGTTGACTCTATACTTTGACAGACGCCTGCTGAATATTGCCGGGAATGGTAGTTATGATTATAGCCCATGAGGACAGTAATCTGCTGAGAACCGTGATTCCAAAATGTGCAAACCATTCCCACACTCTCTCAGAACCAAGTCATGCGGTTTCATAAAGTATTATATAAACTCGGCTTCTGTTCCCGCGCTGACAAGAATTATCTAAACTCAAACATCTCCAAACCTCTTACAAACCTTCAACTACAGCAGATATCCCAAAACAACATGGAGTCAACCAACAATACTGCCAGTAGATCGGAGTCAGTTGTCGTGATGATTGATCTTCTAAGATTAGCCAGAGAGTTCCAAGGAGCCGGTGAGAGAGTGGAAGTGAGAGGTATTACAAAGTCAACCAGCAACATTACCCGCGAAGGGGATAATGAAAACAGAGGAATGATCCTTGAGTTCGCTACAGGAGGGCTTATGTTTGTCTTTACCCACGTTGGCGACAAGATGGCAGCGACTTCACTTTCAAGCAGTCTCCCAGACACAACCACAGCAGAGAACTTTTCGCAATCCGTTCTTAACCTCATGAGCTCGGAGCGGATTACATCGGATCCCGATAGACTTCTCTTTCAAATTGAATCCAAAGAAAGGGTATCATTGATCGACGTAAAGCAAGCGATCGAACTTAGAATGCTTGACGACAAAGTGGAGAAGATTCGAGCAATCAAGCCAAGATTACCTTATGGCGCTCCCAAATTCAGGGAGATGTATGACCTTGCCGTGGTATGCTCGAATGCTGGCTTCATGCTTCCAGGTTTCAGCGCACAACTCTCCTTCCCAACGTCGCCGAGGTTCGAAGTCAAGAGGGCCTTAGGGAATTTGTCTAAGTTGACATCTGATGGAATCAGATTTGTCCCCTTGTTGAGATCAATGACGGACTTACACAAGGAATGTGACATCAGAGAGGGAATGTCTGACGAGGAAACCTCGGAAATCAGAAATTCGACTCTCACAACTCCAAGCGGTCAAGTTGTTCCTCTTGAAGAAGTCGAGGAATTGCTTCGTGATGCCGGCTTCGGCGGAAAGGATGATGCAGATATCCACTTATCGGAATGGTCTGATGAAGAAATGGTGCAGTTGGTCGAAAGATTGGCCAAGGCTTCTATTAAGGCTGGCTGGATCTAGGAGGTTCTGATGCATTGTGGAGGAAGCGGGGGTGAAATAGAGTTGGGGAATTTATCGCATGTACTGCGCGGCACCAGCGACGTCTTTCTAGTTTGAGTTGAGCTACACTGGTTTGTAGTTTTTATGCAGCTCAATGAACTTGTGTTTATTGACTAAATCATCACATGAAGTTGTCTCTCGGACGAAGGCTAGCATTCACTAGTCAAAGATGACAACTTCTTAAAATATAACTTGGGTAAACCAACTAGTAAGGCGGCATTCCCAAAGAATAGATCAAAAATACAAAGGCCCTTTTTAACTTTTACTTTGCGAAGCATTCGAGAACATATTATCTGATGTTCTTGATACTTTTCCAGGAAGTCCAGGACAGGATTAGCCATGAGTGAGTCAATCACTGTAAAACTCCAGAACTGTGGATAGAAAGATTGTCTTCAGCCAAGTCGATATATAATAAAATACTCTTAGAGAGCCGGCCGAGCTGAAACTCTTTAATGAGACGAAAAGAGCTCAATACAACGGCTAACACTCCGAACGTAAACGCAGCAATGGTTTTGCATCATTAAAGAAACATTCGATAATTTCATTATAAGCTTTTTTTTTTTTTAAAAAAGATGATCTGCCAACAAAGTGGGGGCTGATTTACTCTTGGACCAAGGCAGGAAGAGCAAGGAAAGAGTTGGGGGCTTCGGAAGGCAGGATTGGATTGGAACCTGAAGATCATCGCAGTCTCATTCTTGACAATGAAATAAATAATTAACTTCTCAACTCTACCTTTCATTCCCTTGAGGCCTCAACCTACTCGTCGCCAACTTTCCTTTCTCTCATTCTTCAGAAGGCTCTCTCTACTTCCTGTATGCCAGCCTGCCCTTCCAATTCGAATGGCCTTTGATAGGCCGTGGCTCATACAACTCCTCAAGATACTTCTCCTCATCTTCTGTTAGCACAATCTGATTGGCAGCAAGAGCTTCATCCATCCTTGCTACGCTGCTGAAGCTACTGATGGGGCTTGCAACCCTCTCATTTATCCATGCAAGAGCAACCTGACTCATTTTGCAATCTTTCTTTCCCGCTATCTCCTCCACTCGGTCAATGATAGCAGCATCATGCGTCGTCACTTTCTGATTCTTTGCCCGAGCTGTTGTCTGATCTCTGGATGGACGCGCCAATCGACCCGTATTCAGCGGTCCCCAGGGAATCAGCCCCACGCCAGTTTCATCACAGAACTTGTTCATCTCGCGCTCTTCCTCGCGATAGAGAAGGCTGTAATTGTTCTGCATGGAAATAAATTTGGTCCAGCCGTGTTTTTCGGCACAGAATTGCATCATAGCAAACTGGTAGGCCCACATGGAGCTCGCGCCGATGTACCGGACTTTGCCCATCTGGACCAGATCATGCAGTGCTTTCATGGTCTCCTCAATGGGAGTCTCGGGATCGTAACGATGGATCTGAAGCAAGTCGATATAGTCTAACTGCAGTCGTCGGAGGGATGCATTAACGGAATTGAAAATTCCTTGCCGAGATAATCCAAATTGATTGACATAATCAGGATGAACTTCTAATTCCTTCTTGTTCAGCGCTAGTAGCTCGGGAGTATTGCTTTCGCGTGCGGGATTGTAGCATTTTGTCAAGATGATCAGTTTGTGTCGTGGGATATTGTACTCGCGAATCGCTTTGCCGAAAATCTCTTCGGAGACACCGTTGCTGTATGAACAGGAAGTATCCCAGGTGTTCAACCCTCAATCATATGCTGCCTTGAGAATAGGTAAAGCCTCTTCTTCCTCAAGAACCCAAGGCGCGTACCTTTTGTCTCCCATACCCATTCCACCCAGGATCGGGAGAGATACCTTTAGACCACTTTGACCAAGTTGTCGATACTGTGCTCGTGGTACAGTTTCAGAATCCATGATCGAAGTAGTAAGAGGCTAGTGAAAGAAGTGAAGCTTTTTGATTTCGTGATGCCTCGGATTTACTGCAGCACAAAACCTTTCGAAAGACTTCTCGAATTGAGGATAGAGATTGAGAAGGGCGTTGAGGATGTGGGATACCACCGGCTCTTTATAGAAGGGGCGGCTTGTTTATAGCCGCCAGAGTGATGTTATGATGAAAGTAGTACTATGATGATCTGTTCGCATTTGGACAGGTGAGTCATATGCGGTTGAATGCTGGATAAGTAAGCTGTCGCTTGACTAGCGATGCCAAGAATATAATTGGAAGAAAGTGCGATGCGCAGCCAATGTATCGATTGTCAAGCACAAGAGTGGGGGTGGGGCCTTACAACGGCCCTCAGACTTGATTTGGAAGGTGTAATTAGAGAGACGAAGCTGGAGACAAACATTCCGTTACATTCTTCCATCCCAAAGAGAGTCGTGTACTAGTCAAATGGGACAATTGTCAAAAGAGGAACCACCAGATGGCTTGTGTCTCAGGCATCCTTTTTGATCTACGTGGAGTTTAAAGGTCTCAATCTGAAGAAATCGCATCACATGCAATAATGGTAAGTCGTGAATCTAAAAGCTCAAAAGACTCTTTTCACTTAGAAGTTTTCATGCCGTATCACAGTATAGTCATTGTCCATGCGATTTTTATATCTCTGTTGAATCAAGGGTGGAGTAAGGGGCAAAGTGCGGGGCAGCGTTTCGGCTCGCTTAGCTCTATCGACCTTGGCCAGCGTCGTACTGCGATGTCTGCATGTGAAATCAAGAGTTAAGACTACACACATATTGGTTGACGAATGAGAGGTGATGTTGATCAGTTTGTATCATAGTTTTTGATTTTCAAGGTGCGCAGACGGGGGTAGCCTAAGGGCATGTAACAATTCCGAAATCTTGAAAGCAAGGAGGCCAATAAAAAAGACGACGAAAACGGTGACAATCTTAGCTGAAGAAGTGTATCACGCATATCTAGGTCCTCAAGCAAAGATGATGAATCAGAAGCGTTGACTTTACTGTGATTGAGTGTCTGCTCACATCAAATGATTAACATATCTATTTTAACTCGGGTATAAACAGTTTCAACTCTACAGAGGTTCAGATATTTTTCACAGAAGTTGGTAGACGCTATCACATCCCACATCCGACTTTGACCTGTACAATCTCAAGAAAATGTCATCAAACGGCATCCCCAAAGAGCCATGGTTGGCTTACAATATCAGCAAGGAAGAATATTTCAAACTATCAATCGAAGAACAACTGGAGTCAATTCTAGTACTCATACCAGAGCCTGAGCGTACGAAGCTTCTTACCTTCTTCAAGTCTATCGATCAAGCGGTAGCTGAGTCACAGCGAATGGAAATCGATCCTTGGAAGCAAGAACACGAGGATACCTGCGGCTGTCAAGACTGTTGTGAAGACCCTTGCGGCTACGACGACGAATGGCCTTTCACACCGGAGTCTGATGCTGATTTTGAGAAATGTTCGCTTCGGCTGACGATTGCAAGCGGTCAAGAAGTCGCTTTGTGGAGTATTGTCAAGGACTTGTGGGAAGTGGATGTGCCTACAGGAGATGAAGAAAGGGAGGTCTTTGCACAAGAGATTGTCAAATTGAGTCAGGACAAAGGATGGATCTGAAGATGGAGTTGCATTGAGAAAATATGACAAGCGGTCATGATGATGACTGTACCAGTCTATAGAACGTACCCACTACGATGGACTCTACGAAATGAGATAATATCCCTCAAGTATCTAAAGACTTTGGATTATTGCAAGTCACTTCCATGCAAGATGAACGTTCTCTTCGTCCATTTTAATGTTCCAGAACATTTCTACCATTTGCCTTCGAGTAACTGGTTCTTCTGGAGTTGCAGATATGGGTACAGCATTGATGTTTGACAGGTGCGGTTTATGATGCAAAAGTAAATCTACCTATCGTTGCACTCATCAATAAGTTATCATCTGACTCATGTGCGCGCACGGCAACAATTAACATCATTTTTGCTACATGGGATTGTACTGGATGCTCTCGAATCATCGCAAAAGTTAAGAGGTGGGTATTCCATGTTTGAGCCTCCGCCGATGACTGTTCCGAAATGCTTTTCACTCACTTGAGAATTACTTCTCTCCCAATGGTATATCATTACCGTAAGCCTCTTTCATATGCGCCTATCATTCTTCAAGTTGTCCTCTCTCTTCATTCCATATGCTCAAAGCTCTGAGGAAAGTCGTAGGTGGCAGGACCTCTCCACAACCCACGCCAGCTAAACGCGATCGTCATCATCGTCATTATCCTACAACTACTTATTGTAGGGGCCGCCACTCGTCTCATGAAGTTGCAAAGACAGTGATAGATTTCGCCAAGAGAAGAGGGTCTACTCTTCACGAAAGACAACGAGTAGCTATTTCTCGCTACCGGAGCGACAATGTCTTCAACACCCGAAATGCAGGCAACCATAGCGAGGGAGCCATCTTCGAAGCTTATTTCAAATTCTTCGATCTCATGTTCTTCGGTGGCATACTCAAACTTGGATGCAAAGTTGTACTCACTGGGAAAGATGTCGAGAAGATGAATGCATATGGAGTGGCATCCACGCACGGAAAATTGGTCAACGGTCGACCGAAAGGAGTCTACGGGAATATTCGAATTCATAATGCATCACATTTGAAGAACCCGCGAGATAGGAGACTTGCAGGTTTAAGCACACTACTACATGAAATGCTTCATTGCTTCCTCGACTTCTACACATGTTTCAGATCCGATTGTCGAGACAGGTTCGAGGATCTGGGCCAAGAACACGGGATTGCATGGCAAGATGCTGCTTATGCATTAGAAGAATGTGTCCGGGACCCAACATTCATCAATCTGCCTTTGGTCCTCGGGCGGCGGCTTGCGTTGGTTAATGAGCTGAATGAGTGGGGCCACCCGAAGATCTGTGATCTACGAAGGTGGGGCTTCACGAAGAGAGAAGTGAGGTTCATCAAAGGTAAATGGAGGCTCCTGAAGTTGGATGATGCTTGTGCATCTTAAGTTTCACATTAAATGGTAGGAACGAGTATCTTTTGACAGATATTAAAGTCCTCCTTAGGTGCCTCGTTGAGAATCTGTGATAATTGATAAGACAAGTCTCTGAATCACTACATCGGAGGCTGATATAAATGCGTGAGAGTGGCTTGGCCATAATTATTTCGTCCGCGATCCTGAGTTTATTTGACCGCAAACCTGCTACGAGCGCCGTCGACAAGAAGACTTGATTTTCTCGGACAACGTCCCAGTCTAATTAAATGTATCGAACGCAACTACACCCGAAGATTACGTCTGCCCGGAACTGGAAGACTTCCGGACCTTGTCAACACTTTCCCATCTCCAACGGCATCCGAATTTGTAGTCATTCACGCCGAGATCTCGCAAGGTTCATCACGAAGAACTCCAATTATCGTCATCCGAGCCTCTGTGACAAACTAAAACGACTTTGCCACGACATGGTTCGTGACCAACGAGGTGCTACACAAGTCTACCTCAGGCATATTGGAAAGGTCTTCGACGACATGTTCTTCGGCGGATAATTGTCCAGTCGCTGCACAGTAAGTTGTAGTGGAATACTTCACACTCGGTCAGGGTTCTTCGCCATAACATACCCAAGGCTTGGGCCGGGATTTGCAGAAATTGTGTTATATACGCGAGACTCGAGAGTAAATGGCGAAAGTCGGAAAGGTGGATTGCAAGGCTACATGGCAACCCTACTTCACGAAATGGCTCATGCCTATATTATTATCTATCAGTGTCCGCCATGCTTGAACAAAGATATTGAGTCAGATCCGGTGAACCCTGGGCACGGGTGGCCCTGGTCGGAGATCGTCGAATACATTGAGAAGGCATGTCTAGATCAAACAGTTGGATTGAAGCTGTTTCTGAAAACAGGCAACCGATAATGGTGAAGTTTATTCAGACCAGTATCTCTGATCTCCGTTTTACTCCACTATGCACGAGATTGATTTTATCTAGTGGAGCGAACCAATCCACAAGAGAGACTTTTATCTTTACGAAGCACATGACAGAAAACGCCTTCAGAGGTCGCTCGTACCAATATTCTATTGTATTCGAGCTTCTACTGGTCCTCACTTTGGCGACACAATGTCGTTTGCTAATCCGAGTGAATGGCAGTGGGACATTTGGAGTTAGTGTTAAAGGAACGCCTTTGTGACTCGGACGCTTACTTCAAAGAGTCACAATACACCCGGGCGGCCTTGAGGTTCACTCAAAACCAACAAAGGCTGTCTTCAACTTTTGCCTTGCTTCATTATCGTCAACGACATCTGTAGCACAATGCCGTACACAAACCTGGGCCAGCTGCATGCGCATGAGCAAAGCTCCTCTGACTTGATCTCAAGAGTAACAGCTGCCGCTACTTTTTCTAATGGCATCACATCGGTTCAGATGAGCGGTATCGAGCGATTCGGCAAGGTCATCAACGAGGTTTCGGGGAAGGTAGCTTCAGAACAACTTGTGGAGAAATTCTTTCACCTATTTGATGATATTTTCTTCAATCGAAGTCTTAGATACGGAGTCACACCCAAACTCGAACGCAAATCGCTACCAATCAATACATGCTGCAGAGGTCTGGCACCGGGCGGCAAACTTATCGTTCAAATCGGAGATTCGTTGACCACCTCGAAGGTTACTTTGTTGGGGCGACTCCTGCACGATATGATTCATGCTTACCTGTGGCGGTATGCTCATCGGTCCTTCACCGACGACAAGCTCTTCGAGAACGGATGGGGCTTCTCGGGTCATGGAAAAGCGTGGCAAGACATGGCTCTTGTGGTTGAGGACTTTACGAAGCAATACCTCCTACCTCTGGATCTTGGTCGAAATGAGGCTTTACTCATGGAGCTTGAACAATTTGCAGAGGGGTTGAACGCACTCAAGGCAAGCCCTGCTGGCGTCAACAAACTTGAGAATGAAATTGCAAAGGAACAGCTAGAGTCGGAGGTTCTCGGAGCTTCGGGGAAGGCCGTTTCAAAAAGTAAAATGCCGACTACGGAAGAGCGATCACGAAACATGCGTCGAAGTTCACCAATGCGAAGAAGAACGAACAGACTCACGAAGCAAATACCAGCGCATATCGAGAAGGCGAGGGCTCAAAAACTTTCTCAGCAAACGCTCCCGTTGTCAGGCCATGACCTTGAAGTTCGAGAAATCTTGAAACAAACTGCAGATGATTGCATTGGAGTTCTGAAGGCATTGAAAGTTGAAGCTGTATAACTTCTGGGTCTAGAGACTTATAATATGATAATGCATGGTATTATCCACATGATGACCCTGTGCCTCGGGGTTGGGCTGTTCTTGAGAAACTTCTACCAACATTATTACTTTACGAAAGAGTTCCTCCACCCAAACACATTGGAACAGGGTAAGTATCTCCCGTGCACAAGCTTATAGTCCCATCAACCCAAGAAAGACCGCCGTAAGCCTTGCTATTGTAAGAATCTGCCTGAAAATATGTCCTCTCAGTTGATCCAATGCACCCAACATCAACATAACCACTATGTCTTGTTGTCATGGAATTGCTGACCACAACGCCGTATTTGCCTTCCGGAATCGCGAACGTGTACGCCGCAGAGTATGAGGAAGACCAAGACTCAGAGTACTATAGGAAAATCAGTATCCACTTTTGACACATACCCGGTAGTCGAGGAGAGGTCTTCTGAGCATGGAAACATGTCTTTCTCATAGGTAATCCCGGAGTTCTGAAGATCTCATTTTGAAGACAACGGCAAAACGAGAACAGAAAACCTGACATACATTGATGCTGAAAGTTGTGCTCAAAAACGACTCAACTATAGTAAGGGTAGAGCTGACACCAATCTGGATAGTATTGCTGATTGTGTAGCCCTCGGTGACTGAGACAGATGTGCTTGGGCTGGTGGCATGGAGAACAGAGGACATCGGTACATCCCAGTTGAGAAAGGTTGAGGCTGGGTTCATCGTAAAGTAGGAGTCTGAAGAACATGATCGACTAGATAAGGCGCGAGACGAAAGCGAGTGGTTGAATGCAGTGTTGTTTAACAAAACCGGTGTTGATGAGGTGAGATTAAACGACTGGCTCGACTCGCTGGCAAGGAGAGCGAATTCGGACTTGTTCATTACTTCCACTCGCCCATTACTTCCCCAGACAATGACTTCGTTTTCAGTCAAGTTTCTTCTAGCGAGCGTGAGATCTGGGATAACGGCGGCTGCGACGAGGCTGGCAGCCGAAAAGAGAGAAAGAACGGTTGAAGTAAACATCTTGATGGGAAAGAGTGAATGTTGTTAATGACTGAGTTGAACCAATTTGAAAGCTGGGATGAAATGAAATTTATAGGGAAGAAATGGTGCCTATATAGCACTTATCATTTTCATGGACAACATTGAGGAGGTATGCTTCTATCAGCAAGTCTCCACACTCCAATTGTTCTGATGAAACAAGCCAGAAAACATTATGCCAAGGTAAGGCAGGCTGTGTAGAAGGAAGTAACCTTGATTTCGTCTAAAGAGGATAGGAAAGAAATGATACCAGCGATCCGGGAAATGAATCTTCTCGTAACAGATCTTTATCTTACGACCGTATAAGCTTATTGCATTCTTGTCTGCTTGAATCGGGCAAGGAGATATATCATGCGACGATTTCCTGAAAGTTCAAATATAGTACCGAAGCTGTGCAGGGTTCGCTTCTCCTCCTGAGCTCAACAGCCTCATCTCGTATCGAACCCACGTTTTCTGTTCAAGGGTCAATGAAGTCACTTGGAACTTTCCAGATTGAGATATTTTCAGGCATGATCAGTTCATGCAGAATAATGTCTGAAAGTGGTACCTCGCTTATCACGCGGCTGAGGTTCGGGACGAGCAAAAGGGGAGAATATACTTTCTCGCTTATGTTTCACATCCGAACTTTAAGTATTCTTTAGATTACTAGTTGGAGAGGATGTGGTCTGAGACCAACATTTGACCTCTTTCGGTTGAGACTGTGGATCCAGAGAATGAGGCTGAGTGTTCGAGATATAGGGTCTGATGCTGATGGATACAAACAGACTTTTTGATAATCTGTCGGGACACCCTGTGACCCGTATCTAGCATAGTCTTTAGGAGATTCTCCACAACTCAAAGTATCTAACGGCTGTTGAGGCTGGGTCTGTAATTTAAAGTATTATGCAGCTCTATTCGGGTCTTGGCGCTTCCCCTTTTCTTCGCTTAGCACTGACTCGTGTTTCACGTGATTATGTATAGATTCAGGATGATACAAAGATACAAAGAGGCTGCGAACGCCATAGGAGAAGACTCTTCTCATCAAAAATAAAGTCAATATCTTTCAGCATTGTCTTCATTTGCTTCGGCCTCAACCACATTCTTTAAAAAACATATGCACTCGCTCAAATATCCTCAACATGCAATTCTCCACTCTTTTTTGCATCTTTTCATTGACTGCCACGTGAGCAAACTCCTCTTGTCTTATAGCTGCAGTCAATTCTAACACTACTACCAGAACACTTGCAGATCTTCATTACAATGCAATCTGTGTAGATCAAACAGATGCCAGTGTAAGTCAAGATGTTTCAAGCCTGGAGATATGCACTGACAACTCTGTAGAATGTCTATAATGATGCAGCGACAATTCAAGCTTGCGATTGGTATAAGCTTAGGAATAAAGGCGATGATTGGTGGAACACTTGTCCCGATTGCGTCATGGTAGCTATTTCAGAACCTCCCCGTCCAAATGTACCTAGTTCTGATTCGTGTACATTAGATCACCGACGGATCACCGCATTGTAACTCGGTTGCGCAACACATGGGAGGAGATGAGGTATGTTTCCTTCTAGTTGTTCTAAGATATCCAGGCTAACGGTAAAATGATTAGATTACGTATTATTGTCAACTAGCTGGGGCGGGCATAGCTCTGACTAGCTAAATGTTGTTTAATGCAAACGCATAATGGCATGTAGGACAAATATGCATGTTCTCCATTTAATATCGCACTAAATGTAAACTTTTGTCATCCAAGATTCTCGCCATTGTCGGAGACGACAACTTGAGGTGAAAATACATGCTCATCACATGCCGGACTTTCAATTAAATTATTCATTGAACATGCCGAAATCAATGGGACCGAAAATGACTGAGAAGGAAGAAAACGCTTTTCCTGAATTTCAAGAAATTATTGAACTTTCCAATCCTCTTTTTTCACATCTACCTTCTCCACAATACTCAGATACCATCACAATCCCACCTCAACAAGCTTCGTACTGCGGGAATCCTTCCCCGTCAGTGACAAAGCCGACCTCGTAGATAACATCGCTAGTGGTGTATATCTCCCCTCCTTGGCCATCATCCACACAAAGGGACAAAAGGTCGGAAAGCGTATTGCCAAACCAGGTGGTGCTAAACGTGTACCCACCACATGGTGTCGAGCAGACGTAGCCGACACAGGTCTGGTAGCTGATCTCGAAACAGAGATTATCAGGAATAGTAATGGTCTCGTTGTCATCAAGAGCCGTGTTGATCACTTCGTTACAGTCATCAACATCGGGCGCATCCTGTTTGTCTCACGTTAGTATAGCTTCGGTGTCCACCTGGAGGGGATTTCATACCCCGGTGCAGAAGTAATCATCTCTCTTGCGAAGGATATTACTTCGGGGTAGGAGCTTAACAGAAGTGGAGTTTGGAACACTGCTGCCTGGCTTTGGTGCTACGAATCCTTTCTGAACGCCAGCGGAATTGAGGATGATTGGCTCCGTTACTGTAGTATCACCGTTGACCGTAGGTGCAGAGACAGAGATAGAAGCACCACAGCTGGCTAGGAGGCCAAGAATGGAAACCCTGATGAGTGGGTATTTCATGATGATTGGAAGGATGATTTCTCCGAAGTGTACGTCGAGGAGGTGTTGGAAGATGATAGTGAGACCCAGACAATGTACTCAGCTGTTGAACGAGGATGAGATTATGCTAGTAGATGGATCGTTTAATTTATATTAGAATGAAGAAGTACAAGCCGACACGTAAAAGGAAATTCGACTGCCGAGTATGCAAGTTCGACCCCGCCGTGAGCTTGTTTTGGTCACTATTCTGCATGTCAGGTTCCCGATACCTTGTACTGATCGGCATTCAATGGAAGGTAGCCTCAATGACTGGATCTTAATCCCCGAAAGAAAGCTTGATGCAGGAGTTGTGCAGTGATGTGCCACTTTAGCGCGGTTGGTTGCCATCGCCATGGCTTGAGAAACATTCCAGAATGTCAGGATATGTGGCCCGTGAGTGAGTTTGTCGCGAACGAGCTTGTCAGGAGATGTATAGATTGATGTAATATAGCCGCTGTGCATGCCGTCAAAGCGTCGTCCTGCATAGACGGGAATTCAAGAAGCCAGGAGAAACAGTGTGAAATACCCAAGATTTTATACCAGACTCTAAGTGAAGGCTTCAAACTTGAGACCGAAGCTAAAGAGCAACTCTTGATATCATAGAAATACTTTATCCCATACCTTTGGTTCAAACAATGTATGCATGTTAACAAGCACTGAAACACTTGCGATACTATACTCAACGGGCAGACTCTCTTTGTTTGCAGACATCTCTGCCGTGTACCAAACTATATTTTTTACGGTAAGGATCAGAGGTTGCCTGAACATCTGGCATGAGATTTTCTCGATCGTGGAGAGAGACGATGCTAAAGCAATGATCACGCCACGATCAAGCATGCTCGGCTCTCGAGTAGGAAGCTGTATTCAACGGCCAAACATTGGGAAAGATTTGGCGGAAAGAACGCAAACATACCTTGGAAGGCTTAGGAAAGGCAGCAACGATGAAGAGAGTCTGGCAGACCGAGCAATTGACATGCAACGATCTGCCCCACTGTAAGATCGACACCGTGCCGAGAAACAGGCCAATGAGGTGTATGATAAAATAAGCTTAAGGTTGTTAATGGCAGCTTGAACCTGAACTACGTGCTTGGTAAGATCGAAGTAATGGATGCACCAAGGATTCAATGCTCGACAGCTCAGTTGAAGAAAACAGGTCAACATTCCTAAAGAGGCAGGTGGGGCAAGGTAGGCCTCAAGAGAGAGGCTGCTGCAGGGAG
Source organism: Mollisia scopiformis (assembly GCF_001500285.1). Classification (NCBI taxonomy): domain Eukaryota; kingdom Fungi; phylum Ascomycota; class Leotiomycetes; order Helotiales; family Mollisiaceae; genus Mollisia; species Mollisia scopiformis. Next base: position 497,038 of record NW_017263615.1, read on the forward strand.
TTGAACTCCCGGTACTTCAGGCAAAATCGGGCAAAATCTCTTCTGTGGCTCGCTTTTGTGACGTTACTAAAGTTGGCCCGTTTGCTGCCTTTCGTGTGTAGGATAGCAGGAATTCTCGTGAATGCAGTCCCTTGGAGAATTAGCTGAGTTGTGCTGGATAGGATTGACATCGCATCACCTGAGCAGTTCCTATTCTTTGAGCAGAAATGTCTCTCGGAATGTAAGACTCCATCACTGTAATTACTTTGACCTCGGAGACTATCTTTTGTCCGCCTTACAAACCATGCTGCACAAACAGCATTTGACAGAACTTACGAGAAATCGTATGCATGTCGTATAACTGATCCAAGCAATCCAAAAACATTTCCGATATAGAATTCAGATGCAAAGCTTACGACTACCCTAGACAATGCAGATGTCCTTCACCATCATAACCAGTAGATATGAGAACCTTCATGGTCGCTTTGTTTACGAGGAAGAGCTTTTTACCCCCGAAGACTACCCAATCCCTGAACTGCCATGTGATGAAGCATGACTCGGCCACTTCACCGCCTCCCTGCAGCTTAGCTCAAACACACCATAATCCGAGTTCCCTTCAAACTTTAAAGAAAAGATTCACAGATGTATGACTCTGCTAATTATAATCTGGAAATTTATAGTTCTATTTAGACCTGATCACGTGAAATTATCAACATCTCTTCAGCGAAGTCCATCGCTCAGGACAGCGAAAAGATATTCAGAGATAGTTTCAGAGAGGATAAAATAAGTCCAGAGCTGCACCAGCGGGAAGACAGGCATTCAAAAATCCTCCTTGAAAAGACAATTCCTTCATAGCATGTGCACAGATGTACAGACATAAGACAGATATTCCAGATGATAAAAGTAGAAGACTACTCGTTAGTTCTCCGATGTACAAGCAGGGATTACAAAAATCAAAACCAGAAAACTGCTAAAACACAAACACAAAGCATAGACTTATGTGCCTGAGTTTATGAAACTATTCATAACTGTGCAATGTATCTATCACTCTAAGCAGCTGAAAATTGAATTATCTACAACGTGACAACAACACCTGAAGGAGTCGAACTCCATCTAAAGGGGGGCCTTAGATCTAAAGCGATATACTGCATAAAGCTAAGAAGGATTCTAAAAACGCAAAAGGTGGCAGAACAGGAAGGAACATCATCACATTGAGAGGAGCAGAGATGAGTTGAGCAAGAAGACCACTTACACCTTTGTTCATATAATCGCGCTTGTCAATGAAGCCTTGAGCAAGGGTCCTCGGAAGTCAAGCAATCCGAAGGGTGAGGTGATCTTAATGCGGCTCGAAAATCCCAGCACTCGCATGTATGGCTTGCTTGGCACTCCAGATTAGCTCCAGATTTAAAAAGTGTTATTGACCTTCCTTCATAGATCTAGAGATAGATAGTGTCGTGCATGCCGTTCGTCACTCGAAACCTTATATTTTATGAAGCTCTAAAGTCAGTCTATTGCATTCTCATGTATCGTTTTAGAGCAATGTGATATCTAAAAACCAGACAACTGTGATTCTGTTCTTAGACCCCACAGAAGCTGTAGTAAAACTAATGTCTCTCCATAGATCATAGGATAAACTACTATATCAATGTGGATTAAGATATCCTAACGCACGTACCGTACCTGATATCTTGGTGGGGAAGACGCGCGGCTCAAAGACGCGAAGACTTGGCATCACACGACAAAGAGATTCGCTCGGATTGCCGATGTCCCCGCAGTTCGGTACTTGAATGCCAGCTCTGGCAGCTTTACTCGGGCGAGACAAGAATATCGCGAAGGTTATCTTTTTAAGGTCTTCTGGAGCCTCAGCTAGCCTCCTCTTACTGGCGAACGCAGTATCTCGTCCCTCGTCCACAACTAAACATCACACCAAAATCTGCACATCAGACAAGAGTGGACAATCAGCTCTTCTCCAATTCGTGAGATCCGCGATGGAGAAATTTCTCGTCGATCATTGCTACAATCAGAACGTGCATTATCAGGCCATCCCCGCCAAACGCAGATTCGTATTCGCTGTCTGCAAGAAATTATACAGAAGAGGCCGCAGCGACTCAGTATCAGACAACTTTAAATCTAGGTGAGATACCTGAATATATTCGGTAACATTGACTTTACTGGTTGCTAAGTCAATCTAGACCTGATATAATTTGGCCTAAGCATGGACATTCCTCGAGTCCCTACAAGTGAGACACCCCATATTCGAGTGGATATGACAGTTGAGCAAATTTGAACCCTTGACGAAGATCTCGGAAGAAAATTTGTGCTCAGGGCTAAGGTGCTCGAAAATGCGGTAAAGTGGAGCGACTTTGAGTGCTTTAGAGGCTCACCAGGGCAGAGCTAGCTTTAGCGAAGAGGTCAATGCTAACAAACAATTCCCCGGTACCCACTCTCGTCCTCTCTGTATTTTTAACTTCATCTCTTCTCAGTCAATGTCCTCCTTGTGCATGCGCGAGTGCTGCGTCCCTCCAATATTGAGGGCGTAGACGTGCAGCTGTGGATTTATTTTGGCATGGTTAGAGCTGACAGAGCTTGGAGAAAACTGCCATTGACTCGCACTTGCATAGGCAGAGAGCCAATAGGGAGTGTTGAATTTCAAGTCGAAGCAAGCATCCTCTCTCCGTCCCCGAGCACCTTTCAGGAGCTTCATGAGACTGACGATCAGCTCATCTGACTGTTTGTCTTACGCGGCTTATCGAGCGAGTACCACCTTGAGGGAAACCTTTCAGTTCCATCTTTCAAAATGTTAGTATATATATGAGCTGTAAACTCCATTTGCGTCTGCATCCCACAGCTTCTTGTCGTTCATTCTTTCACGACGCCAGCCTTCCTCTTGTTGTTATCTATTCACAATGTCTTTATACTCCTGTCTCTTCTCACTGACTTCGTTTTCGATCCTTTTCGGTATCGTCAATGCTCAGACGAATGGTATTTCGCTCAGGGACAAGATGGAAGAGATGGAGCACATCTGGGTTGACAATGCAGGTATTAACAGCGATGGATTTGTCAATGCAGTGACACCATGCTCTAATTATGTTGGATTCGCCAGCGACGCAACTGATCGGGGAGAGCAAAGTTCAGCACAATGGGTTCGAGTTGCATTTCATGATTTCGTTACCGGAAACTTATCCACTGGGCTTGGGTTGGTCTCGTCTGAAGCAATTTTTGTTCCATACTAACAGATCATAGAGGTCTTGATGCATCTGTTGGTTTCGAGGTTGCTCGTCCTGGAAATGAAGGCCTGTTCATCAACGATACTTTACAATTCATGTTGCCAGTAAGTTTCCTCGTGCCCAACCTTATAACATCCTGCTTACTAAATCTCAAGACTGTCACTGCATACCTCAGCATGAGTGATAACATCGCTTTGGTATGTACTTCGATCCAATATTATTATCTGGCTAATCTGGACAGGGTGTGATAGCATCGGTTGCGGAATGTGGAGGGACATCGACTGGCATACTTCCCAAAGTAGGTCGTATCGATGCCGATGGAGCTGCTTCAGGGCTCGTCCCAGTCCCAGCAACAAGTCTAGAGAATACTCTAGCACAGTTTGAGGCTGCTGGTTTCGACCAATCGGATACAATTGCTTTAACGTAAAGTCTTCTCAGCGATCACATTCTAGTAGTCTGCTAAAATTATCATAGTGCGTGCGGACATTCACTTGGGCGTGTACACTATTCGAACAATCCAACCATTGGTATGCTTCTTCCCCCAAAATCTAAGGACAAACATTCTGATAATTGCAGTCAACGAAAGCTATGTCACTTCCACCAAGTAAGTTTTCACTCTGATGTTGCGAGAATTCACGTCTTGTGCCCCTCGTCTTTCACTTCTTTATTTATTTGTACAATCCGACTTATCTCTGCTTCTTGGATCTAAACATGGTATGGACGAGATCACCAACTAACATTGAAACTAGTCTTGATGGTGGAGAAGAATTCGATTCTACACCAGCTGTCTTTGACTCCACAGTTGTCAACGAATATCTTAACGGCACTGGTCAACGTGGCGGACCACTGGTTACCGCACCACTGGTAGCAGACCGATCTGACCTTCGACTATACGTCTCAGACGACAACGCTACCGTGGAGAGCATATCAGAGGAATCAGCTTTCCAAACAAAATGCACCAACCTCTTCCAACGCATGATCGACACAGTACCAGCTGCTGTCACGCTCTCCGACCCCATCACCCCCATGACATGGAAAGCAGTCGATCTTATGCTCGATATATCCACTGCTGGCGTCGTTTCCATTTCTGGCTTGATCAGAAATCTGTACACCACAACCGCACCGCCCGACACCGTATCCTACACCACCACTTCCTCTGGTACCAACTCAACCGCCCAGACCTCATCCACCACATCTGGAAACGGGACTTCGATCTTCGGATCCACCATCTACTGGCCCTTCAACAATACTCTCAACTCCCCAGGTACAACGTCTTTAAACTTCGAAACGATCACCTATCCCGTTGACGACACCCTCTTCATACTCCCCTCACAATCAACAGTAAATAGCAGCACAAACGAGATCGTCCTTCGAGCGGCCGCCTTGACAAGTTCGGCCTCTGGAACTACCATGACCGGTGTATTCTATGTTCCGACAAGTCAAACGGGGACCATCACAAAGAAGATCACGAACACGACGCTGGAGATGAGCTCCTATGGGACGGCAGGGAATTATACGTTGTTTGAAGGGAGTGCGACGGTTAGTCAATCGACGTCTATCGTGGCAAAGGTCTTGCTGGGAGGTGTGGGGAGTCAGACTGTTAAGACGAAGATTTTTGTTGGAGGTGTTTGAGTGTAAGTTGCTGATATGAGTCGATGTAATCGTGATTTCTGTCAATGACACGGATCATATGAAATTCAAATGTCTGATATTCAGGTGGGACATTGAACTATCAAGGAGGTCCCCTCCTTAAAACTCGAAAAGTGTCCCAAGCTGCTTCCAGCAGCATTAGACATACAAGCAAGTCCATACTTCGTATCACTTTCAACTTCACAGATTCGTCTAAAGCAATTCGTCACTTTCAACTCTCTAAAACACCAGCTTGGCCAATCAGAGTCGCCCCACACTAAACTCCCATATAGATCTAAACAAGCATTTCCTTGCCATCCGGAACCAAACGATGTTGCATATCATGGGGCCAACATTAAAATCGTTTGGTGGATCACGCCATCGCGACGGCCAGACTACACACCCCCTGGTGCCCCAATAGTAGAAAGCACCAAGTCGTTTTCTTTTGTCATTTCATTCTAACAATTCTGCTCCTTCATTTTCGTTTGCGTTGTGTTATTTTTTTACATTTTTTTTGGTGGCCGCAATTTAAGCGAGAGGAGTTTTTGATATTCGCGAATGCCCACTTTGTTATGTATGTTTCGAAGATATGCTCCCCTTCCGAAGGGTCTCTGACTTATCTCACGTTACATAATAAGCTCATTCGAGTCAGAAATTTTCTTTGGGTGCTCAGAGCAATGACTGGCAGCTGGTCACGTGTTGGATCTCTTTGGCTTCAAGTTTGAGGTCCACTGATATTTTGGCTCACTTACTTTGCTGATTGGATTAACTGACATTTCAGAGATGGTTCGTTCGCAATTGAAGTTATCATGGAAAAGCGTCTCGCCTTCAATCTCTATCTAAGCCTAGATCATTGTCACGCACACCTCTAGAAGTCGAGGTGCAAAACAGAAATGATATCCTGAACCCTCTCAAAGTCTCACAACTCTGTCTTAAAGTACGATCAATCGCACACGCTTCCTTGTATAAACGTATCTATAGATATCATCTCCTTCTCCGACAAAACACTCACCAACAATTTTGACATATTTGAGCTCATGATCCGACTGCGCTCTTAACATTTGAAATTCCTCATTCTCAGCCAACGTCACATCGACTTCCCTCACCACGAATAACACCGGGCAGCCTGGAATAAGGCAGACACTGTCGCCATTCCTGGAGCATCTTGGGACCAAGCAAATACCATTGCCGTCAATGACGGCAGTCCTACGGCATCAATGATACTCCTTATTGAAGTCTCGAATCTCCTCTTCATGAAATGATCCATCATACATCGAGGCGGTTGTCCTGGCACATAGTCATAGACGCCGGGAAGATCAAAATGATCGTTCCAGATCATCTGTGCAGCGCTATTTGTTAGTCCTGGTATGTCTGTCAACCAGCTACTCTGCTGCTTATCGTTCCAGGACTGATCCTGCGGCATGTCGATCGAAGGCAGTACTTCGATGTCCTCCAAGACGGGACCGATGTCGCTGAGTACGCCGGCAATTCTAGCAAACTCGAATAGTAAAGCTGCGCAGTGGTTCAAAAATGAGCATGGTGCGTCTCGAGGTTGTCCAGAGACATCAAAATCTAGTCCCACATATTCCATGATGCTATACGGAAGATTTTTCTGTGGAGAGGTCCAATTTGGGGCCCAAGAAGCAAGTTTATCTTCTGTAAACTCCCCGGTACCGCACTTCATAATCCCTCGTTGATCGAGATCGGCATCTGTCAAGTAGCCAAGAATTCTGAGACTTCCGAATCTCCTAACTGTCTCTCGCGCTAGATTATTGTACACTTCTGCGATGGTCTTGGTGTAGTCGACTTGGAGATTTGCATCTTTAGCAAGACCAAGGTGGGCGTAGACCATATCTCGTGGATCGTAAGCTCCAAATCCGGCCCGTGAAGCCATCACTTCGACAAGTCTCATGAGATCCCGGGCTCTGCGCTGCTCGGGAAGTCTCCGAAAATATTCTCGATTACCACGAAGATGTACTGCCAGATTTTGAGCATCTTCAATCTTGGCATGTTGGTGTGCATCTCGAACGGCTTGCATATTTTGCAGGACATCAGTTCCTAGCCAGAAACTGCCTTTGGGTAGACTTCCAGTAGACTCTCTCGTAGCTTCAAATATCTCCGCTGTAAGCTCAGCCGAGGATAGGTAATGAGCCATATTACTTAGCGCTCTCCAACTGCAACGGTAGCGTCCCCATTGAATTATTGGTTCTCGAGACAGTACCAACTCTTGTAGTATCCAGATCCTGAAGAACCAAGGAGCTCCTAGGATTTCTCTGAGGCTGCGTATCAGAATGGCATCTCCTGGGGCAGCTGAGTAGGTCGCATTATCGCAGCTATCTGCAATTCTGCGCAGGATATCTCCAGCAGAGGGGTCGCCCGATCCGAGGTAAATGACAGTATGATGTGCGCTTGCGTAAATCTCGCCCATAAGTAGGACTTGATGCGCTCTCTCATCGTTGTCGTACTGATTGATACAAATGCCATCCGCCCAAATGTACATCAGTCTCGTTTCATCTCTGATGTGTCGGAGAGCAGCCTCCAGGCTCGTTGTTATGCGAAGACTTGTATCGTCAACAATGATAATTGAGGTATGCCCGGAATCGCCCCAGACGTAAGATAATGCAGTATACGGCGTCACTATATCATCTCGGGCTCGCTTCAATGACTTTTGAACCAGTCTGCATTGGATGGTGTCCTTTAATGATGAAGAAGACCGCAGTTCGATGAGGCGAATAGAATCGCCAAGATCGAGATCTTGATATGCGTATGGGTTCCTCCCATCCATGTCAGACATTAGCCAGGGTCAAGAGGTATGAAAGCAAGCGACACGGAACGAGGTAAAGTGAGCAGCCTGGAAGTGGAACATCCAAAACGTTTCCTTTTCCGTGTCGAGACCTTAACTGAAAGTCATTGGAAATTATTACACGTAATGTACCGAGCAGCTCAAGTTGAGCTGACGAAGACTGCTTTCGACGAAGCGGCTCAAGATCAAGGCAAGCGACAGATGACTTATGCGGCTACTCCACTCTTAACCTTATCCGGCGGCATGCATACGGCACAACCCTGTGGCCAATCATATATGACTTGACAAAAGAAAAAGACAAGAACGAGTAATATACTGAGGCTATTCAATTGAGCATTTTAAACACCGCTTCTATGCGCAAACGGACGAACGAGGCTCATAGACGCTCGTTTCGAGCAACACGGCCAAACAAAAGAAGCCACAAGAGAAGCGGTAGCCGACGAGATAGTAATTTCGGGAGAAAGGATATCTTATCAAGATTTTCCAGTGTAATAAGAAAAAATGTTACTTCCTGAAATAGAAGAGGACAGCAATGCAAAGACAGATTGTTTGTTCATCGGTTCAGTGCAAATGCGCCTGAGTTTGGCCACACTAGACCAGACTGGCATAACGCCTAAATGCAAGATTGAGCTCCCATATCGTGGCAGAGCACGCGAATCTTTCCCGCAACATGGAAGCCAAAAGAACTCCGCTACCTCCCAGGTCAGATGACTTAATCCATCATGCCAGCCAGAACATGATCCTCAGGGCAAGCTTCCATCAATGCCTTCACTGCATCCTTGACGCGTTGACCAAAATCAACTGCTGGACCAGAATTGCCTGTCATCATGGCAGTTCTTCCACTCGTATCATTCACCATCATCTCAAGCATGACAGTCCTACTGCAAACATCCCGAAACACTTTCACGGCCGCTGCCTCTCCCGAGCCTGAGAAATTAGTTTCAAGGTTGAGAGTGAATCAGGCGAGATCATACCTGCACCTCCTTGAAATTGGCTTGGAAATTGAACGGCACGTCCAGCTAGGATGCTATCATACTCGCTCAACATGTACTTGGACCGCATCACAAAGTCCCACGTGAAGAAGAGTGTGGGATTTTGGTTGGGTGGTGAGCGCCACAGGGGATGCTCAATCAGGGCACTTTGCTTGTTAGTTTCAGCTTTTCAAAGAGAAAGATATAGAGCTTACTCGATGAGATCTTCAAGACGCAGGGCGACTTCTTCTCGTTGTTGGGAAGTCGGTTGCTCAGTTGCCATCTTGACTTGAGGGCTTCAAGATCTGAATTTGTAGGCTTCTGTTGCCGGTTGAATGTTGAATGAGTTTGAGGTCAATATTTATGCTTTACAACAAACGCGTGACGTCGAATGTTTGTAGATCCCTGCATCGCGTTCTGCACGTGTTAGCAGGAGCGTTTGTTGCATGACGAGAGTTGTGTTTTTGTCAACATTAGCTTTTGAATTTGAACTTCTTTTAGTTCGTCCTATATATACTAGGTATGTAACTCGACCTGCCGAGGTGCTTCAAAATCATGCTTAATCACGTGCTCATCTCCAAATGTCCCGACAATTTCGGGACTTTGGATCTTTCATGATGGCTACTTTACAATGCCTTTAGCCTTTCTGATTCAATCCACAGGAAGAATTGTCAATAATACTTCAAATATTATCCTGCTCCAGCTCAAATGACCCTGACGCAGGGGAAATCTGCACCGCAGCTCTGAAGCGAAAACACTCGATTAAAGTGGGGAGGCTAAGTTCACCGCCTGGCACTTTGAAACAGAAAACACAATTCAACGGTTGAGAACTGTTCTTTCTCTACATTGCAATTGAGAAGGACAGCAATCATGTCCTCCAAACCTCAGAGCGTCAATGGCTCTGAGAGCGAATTCGAATTCATCGAGACTCCCAAAGCTCCAACGCCTACATTCGAGAAGTTTGAGGATTGTGGAGTCAAGACCACTTCCGTAAGTACCACCACCTAGCCTCCATGGAGATCGCATGCTCTCGAAGCTATCCTTGAGTCACTGAAGATACCTTGTAGCTTCTGCGAAGTTTAATTGAGCATCTGCTAATCTTTTCCGATAGTATCCTTCAATTAAGAATGCTCCCCTCCCCGCAGATGGCCCTGGAGGTGACAGCTTCTCCAACCTCGTCCTGTTCTCCCTCGTTGCAGGTGTCCCAACATACTTTGCGTGGAAGATCGGTGGTGGGTTGAAGACAAGTATCTTCTTCGGCATCTTCACTACAGTTCCTATCCTGATCAGTTTCTGGTACCTGGCATCATCCTTCAGTCCTCGCAAAAATGAGAAAGTCAAGTTCCCAGGCCGCCCAATTGAGCATTACCTTACCTTCAAGAATGCTGAGGACAAGGCCAAGTACAGTGGACACAGCAAGATTCCTTACGAGACCTTCTACACCAAGTTCTTCGACGGAGAGGTTGACGTAAATGGCGATTGTCTGGAAGTTTTGGAATATAGACACGACTGGGCTAGCTTCAGATTCACTGTGGGTCTGTTCAAGCATGTCTTCTTAGGTTTCGCACCAGAAATGATTATGCACACTCGGTCTCAAGGTACGTCTGACATACACATTGCTCAAATCGTCTGCTAATTCCTTTCGCAGATGAAGAACAAGTTCGAGACCACTACGATCGTGGTGATGACTTTTACGGCTGGTTCCTTGGTCCACGTATGGTATATACATCTGGTATCATCTCCGATGAAAACACTGAAGAAACTCTTGAACAACTCCAAGATAACAAGATGGCCATTGTCTGTGAGAAGATTGGCTTAAAGGAAGGCGAGAAATTGTTGGATATTGGCTGCGGATGGGGAACCCTTGCCAAATTCGCCTCTGTCAACTATGGTGCTAAAGCAACCGGCATCACTCTCGGCCGCAATCAAACAGCTTGGGGCAACAACGGACTTCGAAAGGCTGGTGTCTCAGAGGAGCAGAGCAAGATTCTGTGCATGGATTACCGTGATATCCCGGTCCCAGAAGGAAAATACAACAAGATCACCTGTCTCGAGATGGCTGAGCACGTTGGTATGCGACATCTTACCAGCTTCTTGCAGCAGTGCAATGACATGATGGATGATGATGGAGTCTTCTACCTACAAGTTGCTGGTTTGAGAAAGAGCTGGCAATATGAGGATCTCATCTGGGGTCTCTTCATGAACAAGTACATCTTCCCTGGAGCCGATGCCTCATGCCCTCTCAACAATTATATCTCTGCTCTCGAGAGCGCCGGATGGGAAGTCAAGAATCTCGATACCGTTGGTGTTCACTATTCTGCTACTCTCTGGAGATGGTATAGAAATTGGTTGGCCAACAAGGAGAAGGTAGTTGCGAAGTATGGGCAGAGATGGTACAGAGTAAGTCTTCGCTTCCAGATTCTCCGTCTGATGCTAATATTGTGTAGATCTGGGAGTTCTTCCTTGCTTCTTCAACCATCACTTCCCGCCAGGGTGGAGCTACTTGCTATCAAATGACTTTGGTCAAAAACCTCAACTCTACCCACCGTGCTGATGGGATTCACACCCAATTCTCTCTGCATGGAGCTCTCGCTGCCAGCAAAGCTGCCAACAAAGCTACTTTCCCAAAGAATGTGGCGGTGTGAGTTCTCAACAAAAGGCGGTCTGAGTCAATATAGAATGGATTGAACATACTGGCAAATGGAGATAATGAATTGATCCTTTAGATCATGATGCAACGTATGGGAAGCAGGGAGTTGGCTCTGGCTGTCTTCATCTTGCTCTGGCGGGAGGCTATGTCATGTGACTGTAAAGAATGTAACGAGCATTTCGTGCCTATAATAGTCCTCAATTCCAAAAGATAATGCTGAAATGACCATTTTCTGAGGTGATGGTCACGGCATATGCGTGAATTTAATTGCCATATATTGTACAGCTTGAGATCTATTTCCGGCGCAACGATATTCCGTGGTATCAAGGTTTAAGTTTAGCGGATGCCTTCTCTTACAGCTCGCTAGTTGCGTCGTCATTTACGCCCGAACATCAAAGACAACCACCTCGCATCTCCGCCATTTCCTTGTGATACCATTTCATATTTTCCTTGAGCGTGCATTGCAGTGCGCAACATGTTTTCCGGGTCCAACTCGTATTTGGGAGGCCAGAGTGGTCGTCCAGGTGGTCCCCAACAATATGGCTCGTTCCAGCCTCAGCAGCAGCAGCAACCACAGCAGCAGAACTTCTTGAATCCGAATCCGACAGGATATGGACAACCTCCATTACAGCCAAGTTATACCGGATATCCTATGCAAAACCAACCGACAGGATTCCAGCCCCAGCAGATGCAACCACAACCCACAGGCTACGCCGGTCAACCATCTCCATTCAACAACGCTCAAGCTCCGCAACAACAGAGCTTCCAGACTGGAGCTCCGCCAATGCCGCAGATACCACAGCAGTATCAAAATCAAACCCAGCAGCAAGCTCAACCCCCTCCAGCAGCTCCGGTCCAAAAACCACAACCTACGGGCTTTGCGGCGATGGCCGATAGCTTCAAGACTACACCGTCAGCAGCTCCTGCCCGAGGTCGCAGAGCATCGAAATCGAAGGGAGCAAGAATACCAAACATACGATTGTCATTCATCACAGCACAAGATCAAGCAAAGTTCGAAACATTGTTCAAGTCTGCAGTTGGTGATGGACAAACTTTGTCTGGTGACAAGTCGAGGGATCTACTGCTTCGATCCAAGCTAGATGGGAATTCTTTGTCGCAGATCTGGTGAGGCATATCACGATAGTATAACATAGCGGGGTAGCATAAGCTAATGTCTAATGTAGGACTCTGGCAGATACCACTCGATCCGGGCAATTACATTTCCCCGAATTCGCCTTAGCAATGTACCTGTGCAATCTGAAGCTTGTTGGGAAGCAATTGCCTGCCTCATTACCCGAGAATATCAAGAACGAGGTCTCCAGCATGGTGGATATAATTAATTTTGGCGTGGCAGATGATGCTGTAGACTCGGCACCTCGAACGAATGCTCCAGATTTCAATATTCGACAGAATGCTGCCTCTCCACCTACGATCCAACAACCACAGCCAATGCAGTCAAACTCGTCACTTCTACAAGCACAAATGACAGGATTTCCAGGGCAGCAGAACAATTTCTCGCAAGGAGGATTTCAGGGACAGCAACCAGGCTTCCAGCAGTCAATGCAGACAGGTTTCGGCCAGAATCAACAAGGAGGGATGCAATCGAATCCAACTGGCTTCCAGAACCCCGCTGCTACTGGATACAACGGACCCCGCCCACCAATGCCACCAATGCCCACTGGATTTCAGAATCAAGGACTCTCTCCAGCTCAGACTGGTTTGGGAGGCATGGTTGCACCATTGAACAGTCAGCCTACAGGTCGTCCTGGACAATGGGGTCTTGTCAATGCTCCGGCTAGTGGATTGCCTAACATTGACTTGCTCCAATCACGGATGATGCCTCAACAAGGTCGCGAACAGGGCAACTTTACCACAGCTGGTCTGTCAGGCAATGCAGTTATTCCTTGGGCTGTTACAAAGGATGAGAAGACTCGATATGACTCCGTTTTCAAGGCATGGGACGGATTTGGAAAAGGATTCATTGGTGGAGATGTTGCAATAGAAGTATTTGGTCAGAGTGGTCTGGAGAAACCTGACTTGGAACGTGTCTGGACACTTGCCGATCACGGAAATAAGGGCCGACTCAACATGGACGAATTTGCCGTTGCTATGCATCTGATCTATCGAAAGCTTAACGGATATCCGCTCCCTGCACAACTTCCTCCTGAGCTCGTACCTCCTTCGACTCGAAACTTCAGCGAATCTATTGGAACCGTCAAATCACTCCTATCCCAAGAGTCCGATTTCCGAAAGAATTCAGGAGCAAGTCTGCTACCTCAGAAGACTGGAGTCAGCTATCTTAAGAATCACTCTTTCCGTGGCGACTCGGGATTCGGCAACACTGGGCGAAAAGATGCAACTGTTTTCAAGAACAATGATGACGATGTAGGATACAAATCCAGTGCTCGCAGACGCTTGGGCGGTACAAACTCACCGCGTCCCTCATCGCCAAGCTCCGCAACCTCGAACGATGAATTGTCTCTTGAACAATTAAGAAAGAAGATTCGTGAAAAGCAGGTGCTTCTGGATGCCATTGATTTCAAGGATGAGAATGCCGCAGATGAGGACGATGCTCTTGACCGAAGAGACCGCCGCGAGGCCGAAGATCTATACCGCCGTATTCGTCGCATACAAGAAGACATCGATTCACATCCTGATGCATCTCTTCGTAATGTGGATTCTGGAGCTGAAAGTCGGATATTGAAGCGACAACTTCAATCTCTGACTGATAAGCTTCCTGAAATCGCGTCAGCAGTACGAAAGACAGAGCGCAATATTGCTGATGCAAAGCTTGAGCTCTTCCGTTTGAAGGATGCCAAAGCTCATCCTGGTAGCGCATCTTCTATCGTTGGGACAGGTCCTGGAGGATCCATTACCGAGTCAGATCGACTCAAGGCTCGTGCTAAAGCAATGATGCAACAACGCTCTGCTGCTCTTACAGGACGAAAGGTCGAGTCGAGTAATGAAGATCTCGATGCGCCAAAGAGATTGGAGGAAGAAAATGTCAAGATTAGGAACGAAAAAGAGAATAATGAGCGCATGGTCAGAGATGTTGAAGATAGTGTTCGTGACTTCTCTCGTGGTCTCGAGGATAGTCTGAAAGAGGGATCGTCCGATTCTACGAGCGAGCATGAAGAGCGACGATGGGAAGATGGTCTTGGTGTCGAAGATGAGGTTAAAGATTTCATTTTCGACCTCCAGAGGTCCAGCCGGTCCGCACGAGTCAGAACAGAAGACCGACGTGGATCGACTCGAGAAACATCTCGGGTCGACACACCTTCAAGATACGAGAGTCCCGCCAAAGCCTCTCCCCCGGTGGAGGCACCTGCTGCGAGATCGACTCCAACACCTGCGGCTGGAGGAACATATGCGCAATACAAGACGCCAGAAGACCGAGCTGCGTACATCAAACAGCAAGCTGAGCAACGGATGGCCGAGCGTCTTGCTGCCCTTGGCATCAAGGCACCTACGAAGCCAGGAGAAACAACTCAACAGAGATTGGAACGTGAGAAGAATGAGAGAGCTGCTAAATTGAAGCAAGCAGAAGAAGAGGACGCCAAGCGTGAGGCTGAGAGGCAAGCCAGAATCAATGAAGAACAAGGAATACCCCCACCAGCTCCAGCGGCTGCCCCAGCTGCACCAGGTTCCAGAAAGCCACCACCACCACCATCACGAAAGGCTGCCAAGAGTGACGCTAGTGAACGTAAGGCCGAGGAAGAACAGAGAATGCTCGAAGAACAGAAAGCCCAGATTTTGGCTACACAGGATCTTCAGTAAGTCATACCTCCTACTCAACTTTTCATTCCTAACGATTGCAGGGACGATGCTGCTCGACAAGAAACTGAGCTCGCCAAGGAAGGTGAATCTGCTGCTGCTCGTCTAAAGGCGCTTGAGGAACAAGTCAAGGCTGGTAAAGTCAAGAAGGAAGAAGAGAAGCGAAGGAAGAAGGCTGCACAAGCTGAGGCTAAGGAGAAAGAAGCTAGACTGGCTGCTCAACGAGCTGAGATTGAAGCTGCGCAAGCTCGTGAGAGAGAGTTGCAGCGTCAACTAGAAGCTATGGACGATTCCGACTCTTCCGATGATGATGAGCCAGAACAAGTCACTCCACAAGCTTCAACTCCGACACAAAGTAGCCAAGAATTTGAGAGAAAGGAAATCTCTCCACCACCTCCACCTGTACCAGCTGTTGTACCTCCGATCCCACCTGCGGCAACAACCACCTCACTGCCGCCTGTGTCCAGTCCAGATACTGAAACCAGAAATCCTTTCTACAAGAAGCTGCAAACTGGTGGTGACGTTTCATCACCTTCTGCTGCCATGTCCAACAACCCTTTCCATCGACTACCTCAAGAGACCAAGGCTCCAGAACCACTCATCACACAACCTACAGGAAGCCGCTCACGTGCTCGCCCTGAAGAAGACGAGTGGTCGGTCGTTGGATCTGATAAAGAGGACGATTCCTCTGATGACGAAGGTCCTGGTGCAGGCAATGCTCGTCACCTTGCATCCATTCTTTTCGGTACAATGGGTCCACCTCGTCCTCTGTCTGCCGCTGGTGGAGCAGGATCCACCCCTACAAGTCCAGCAATGAGAGATTCGCCGGCTTCTCCCCCGCCCCCACCACCTATGCCAAGTGGAGGCGCTCCTCCTCCACCTCCTATGCCAAGCTTTGGTGGTCCTCCACCTCCTCCGCCGATGCCTGGATCTGGAGCCCCTGGCGGCCCACCCCCACCACCTCCTATGCCTGCTGTCAGTGCACCTCCTGGTGGTGGAAGACCAGCAGGTTTGCTGGGTGAGATCCAGATGGGCAAATCTCTCAAGAAGACACAAACGAAGGACAAAAGCGCTGCAGCTGTTGCAGGCAGAGTTCTGGATTGACTTGCTGAGACCGAGGAATAGATTTCTTCATGTGGGGGCAGGACGATTACGACTCTAACTCGTGATGGAGATAAATGGGAGTGACTAGGATGGATTGGTGTATTATACTCGTGGCGGGAACGAACAATGAGATAGATATAGCACCCTTCATTAGCACATATGAGATTGGAGAATGAACTACACGTTGCTTTTCTGATTTGGCTGCTTTTCGTTGAAGTCTTGCTCCGTCCCATTCATTTTCTGGTACCTGATGTAATTTGTCAAGTGACAGTGGTTTTGTGGGTCCCAAATCTAAGCACCCAAAAGGATCTACAGTTGCTGATTTCTCGAAATGCATTCGATAATGAATTCTCTGTATATCCGCAAATTGCAAGGCGGCGTCATCGAAAATAAGAGCAATAGGATCACTTCCGAATTCCGATATGCTCAATCACACGAATCATCTGTTTACCATCTCTTTATCAATTTTGGCTGATGGTATCACAGGGAAAGTCTTGATGAAACCTTTCTCGCTACCAACCATACAACCGCGTTTGCTATCCCAAACGAAATCAGAGCATCTTGAATGCAGTTCTAGTCCGCATGATTACATCGATAATGACTGAATCTCGGTCATCAGAAATCTGAATTGCTGAAGGATTCGTTTGCAATCATTCGAAATCGTTCTGGATATACTGCAACCTCCGATACTCGACGTGAATCCGTCCTGTTATATTGATCTTCTATTCATTCATCTGTCCTGGCCATTTCTTTCACCGTTCCAACGCTCTGATTGCATAAATGTCGTCATAAACCTCCTCGACTTTCGATATGTTCGTTCCCGAGGGGCGTTTCAGCGGCAGCGGGTTGCCTATCTGGGTGGTTACACAAATCCGTTTGACAGAGGATGTCAAGCGAACAAGGAAATTTGTCAACTCAAGAGAACACGCACTACAGCCACCAAATCTCAAAAATCCCGTCAGTCGAGACGATCTCAGCTTTCGGAACTTCGGAAAGGTTATACTAAGGTTGTGCTCCATGTTCTCGCCCGAAACTTACACCGCAGCTGGATTCCCGAGTCTTGCAGGGGTTAAGTTACCCTCCTACACTTTGTATCATTCACTCTTTAGCCACACCGGAATATTCGACGTCAGTCATTATAAAAAGACGCCGTGTGACTGTACGAGTTCAGCCCCGAGTATACCCTGAAATCCTTTTGGGTTTGACTCTTTTGAATATACCTGCAAACTCCCAGCAACGTTGGAATGGTCAACAAACACAGGATAACTCCTACCTTCTCCGTCAGAGATGTAGAGGTCGCAAACATATCTGTGGACGACTCGAGTGGAGTCGACGATTCAACTGTTGGCTCAACATCTGAGACGAATCCTTTCCCAGATGGAGGACTGGCTGCATGGACTTGCGTTCTAGGCTCTTTCTTTGCACTGTTTTGCACGTTCGGATGGCTTAATGCGTACGTTGATTCCTTCTTCCTAAAATAACCTTTCCTTGCTGAAAAATCAGTCTTGGTCTTTTTCAAACATACTACGAGCGAACGCTGCTTATTACACAATCTGCATCAACTATTTCCTGGATCTTCACCCTACAGCTATTCTTCATGTGAGTCATCATCTCGCAACATTTGGGCTTCTTTAACAATTCATTCATAGGTGGGCAGGCGGTGCGGTCTTTGGAAGAATCATCGACACTTACGGTACGCACCATGTCGCCATTCCTTGCGCAATCGGTTGTGCTCTCTTCGTATTCATGATCAACATTTGCGACCAGTATTATCAACTTATTCTAGTCCAAGGTGTGGGATTCGGAGTTTCAGCTGCTGGTTTATTCTCGTGCGCAACCACTAGTGTGGGTCAATATTTCGACAAACGGAAAGCCTTGGCGTTGGGAATCGCTTTGTCGGGAAGCAGCACTGGTAAGTTCTCTCGAGTTGTGAATCATGAAGACTTATTCACATCGTCTTAGGTGGTTTTGTACATCCTCTCTACCTACAACGCCTCATCGACCATTTCGGATTCAAGCAAGCTATCCGATGGGCTTCACTCGTCATCGCTGTCTCAGGTGCGCTCGCATGCATGCTGATGAGTGCTCGATTACCGAGGAAGAAATGGGACAAGAATCTGAGTTTCATCGACTTCTCACTTTTCAAGCGGTCTACTTTCACTATGTATTGCATTGGTACTTTTTTTGTCACGTAAGTTGTAAGGGCTACTGCATGCAGAATAAAGCTCATGATTCAATAGTTGGGGCCTGTTTGCTCCATGGAGTTATCTTCCTTCTATGAGTCTCCGTCACGGATTTTCTGAGGGTACAGCGATTTATACAATAGTCCTCCTAAAGTACGTCATATCTCCCAGCACATCTAGTACATATGTCTGATACCATATTCTAGTGCTGCCTCAACGATCGGTCGCATTCTACCTGCTCATCTGGCCGACAGACTTGGTCGCTTTAACCTCGTCTCTATCATCACTATCCTCAACGCAGCCTGCCTCCTCGGCTTCTGGTATCCACTAGAGATTAGTACAACAACAGCCCACGTCCAAATTCTCGCATTCGGAGCGCTGTATGGTTTTACAAGTGGAGCTTTCATTGGCATCATGATGAGTTGCGTGGCTGAGCTTGGTCAAGTGGAAACTCTTGGCCAGAGATTTGGCACTTATCAATTCGTTGTTGGTGTTGGGTAAGTTGATGTTCTTTCCGTTGCATCACTGGATCAGGACTGACTTAAGATAGGAGCTTAACAGGTCTTCCTATCCAAGGAGCATTAATCCCGGCAGACAACCATGGATTCAGATACCTGATATTATTCTCGGGTAGTTGTATGGTCGTTGGAGCTGGGTTCATTTGCACGGCAAGGATGCTGAGGAAGAGCAGAAGCTGGAAGGCTTAGGAGTCTTAGGACGAACTACATGATTCACGACTTGAAATGGGGTTATTGGTTTCCTGTCCGCTTTTATTTGGGTAGCAGAACGGTATCAGGTTACCAAAGAGTTCTATCATTACCATTTGTACTCAATTTAGAGTTAGATGGAGCGGTGTGATAATGCAATTTAAAAATGAACATATGGCAACAATTCAATGATATCCTTATTCTCTTGTTTAGATTTCCTTAGTCAGATACAGTTAGATACAATCTGGTGCAGAGAGGATCTCACTTTGTAGAATCGTCAAAAATTCTTGCAATCCTGCGAACTTCTCTTGGGACTTTTCAGGCCCAATATCCCGTTGAGTGCTTCAGAGAATATCCAAGCGTCGCACGATATATCATTTTTTTTGGGAAACATTCGAAGACCTGGCCGGGCTGGCTCGAGTGGTGAAGTGCACGAGACTCGCTAATTCAGGGGGCTCGCTTAGAAGCCTGGGATTGGCTTTGAACTGCTTGCTATTTGGATTAAGATAGCACACGTAATCACGAATGGTCAGCAATATTGGGGTAAGATTTTACTAATCACGGTGTAACACCTCAAGGAACTAACATATAATCAAGGTGGTACACTGTGTATCATTCGCTGTCCACGTCTCGGCCTGAGTCATACCTCTCCGAGCATCGTCCATCCATACCATCCATAAAGTAGCGATGGAAACCGCGCATAGCGAAATAAACAAGCATATCGCACACATCCTGCGAGAATTCCACCAAAATCGAATTGTGAAAGATTTTCATACTAAACCCGGTTGCAAATCTCACAGGATCACGTTATCTTCACTTCTAGTTTCAAATTCTCATACATCATCATGCCAACCACATCAACAGCAACATTCACCGCCCTCTTCCAAACCCCCAACCTTATCTACCGTCCTCTAACTACTCAAATCGCGCACAAACAATTCATTCACACGATTTTGAGCACCCAACCAACGACATGGGCTCAAAGCACCATGAGACTACTGAAGCCTCAGACCGATGCAGACATCGAAAAATATGTAGAAAGATTAGCTGGTTCACTACTCGCCGTTATGATTCACAAGAAGAAGATGCAACCGACTGAAGAGAAGAATGCGGAATCGGATGAAGTTCCAATCGGATACCTAATTCTGAGCAATGACCCTTTATCCGCCCATCACCGTTGCTGCTCACTCGGAATCGTCATCTCAGACGAATATCAGAACAGAGGTTATGGTAGCGAAGCTATCAATTGGTCACTGAATTGGGCGTTTGATGTAGCGGGCTTACATCATGTCGGTCTGGGCTGTTACAGTTTCAACGAAGGGGGTTTGAAGTTGTATCCACGTTTAGGTTTCAAGGAGGAGGGGAGAAATAGGGAGGTGTATTGGTACGGAGGACGGTGGTGGGACGGAGTTATGTTTTCGATGTTAGAGGATGAATGGAGGAGTATGAGGCAAGCGGAATAAAGTGAAATGAGATGCAAGCAGGCATTGAGCTTCGGAATTGAAAACAATGATTGATATTCTATTATTATGATTACATTCTACCCTATTTTTCCGTTGACAGTTGCGTACTCAAAGAAAGATCGTCCCAAAACAAAAGACTATTATGATACAAGATATTTCCACGCTCCAACCACATTGAAAAGAAATGAAAGTCCTCGCGACTAAGGACAATTCAGCCAATAATTAGAACTCGAAACACGCTGTTCATGATGCAGAACCATCGACGTCGTCCAAGTAAGTGGCACGATGTTATTATCAGGACGTTCAAGACTGAGCAAATTTGGATCTTGCTCTGAGCTTAGCACCAATGAAGAAAATAGTGATCATACCAAAGATTCCCAAGGTACTCAGTCCCGCAAGAACAGAGACACCCTTCCCGACTCCTAAGTTCAAAAACAAAGGTCTCGCGAAAAGGGTGGATCCGGCGGCCATTGCAGATCGACACAGATCATTGCCAGCGAACAACGAGGCAGCGTACTTGGGATACGACAGTGGAACATAGACGAAGATACTTTGTAGAATGAAGAACATCCCAACTACGAAGATTACGACGCCGATAAGTGGGACAATCCAGTGAATGTTTGGTCGAGCCGTCCAAGCGAAGATAAATAGTCCTATCGGCAACATGAAGGATCCTATGATTCCAGGCACAAGACGATGTTCCTGAGCTCTGAGGCCATTCTTAATGTTGTCGGGTATCATATACCAGTGGAGGTAGCAGAAATATGTGATAAGACCAATACCTGCACCGACTTGACAAGCAAGGAAAGCCAGACCAATTTCCCCAAGATTGAACCCATAAATTGGAGCGAACACGATCGGAAACACTTCGAAGAACGTGTAATAGATACCGTAAAAGAGAGAAGTATATATGTTGACAAACAATATCGCAGGGTCTTTGAGCGTAATTTCGATAGGCTTGATAAGTGCATCGATAGCAACGCCAGAGACAGTGAGATGACGTTGATCAATCTCACTCTGAGCTTGAAGCCTGGAATCACCAGTAATCTTTCGAAGTCTTTGAGCTCGTCGCAGCAATATATTAGGTGTAGATGTCTCTGGTGTAACGGTGAGGAGGAGGATCAATATTGGCGCTGCCATCCAAACGATTTCCCAAAGCGACCACCTCCAGTTTTCAGCAGAAATCGCAAACCCAGCTATCAAGAATCCCAGAGCTGGTCCGGCCCAAGCAGAGAATACCCACCAACTGAGAGTATATGGGACGTACAGTAGCGAATACATGTCGGAAAAAGTTGCGCCTGCATTGGCCAGAGCAGGACTGCCAAAGAATCCTTGAAGGAACCTCAACACCAGGAGACCTGCAAAATTCTCGACTACAGCTGTTGGAAACGACAAGGCGAAGAATAGGATGAATGTGATGTAGTAGAGCGGGTTTCGACCGATAATTGGGATCTCGCTTAGAGGCGCAAAAAGGAGGGGGCCAACACCATACGCGAGGACGTACAATGAAAGAGGCAGGATGGCTTCGGTTGCATTGACGGTAAATTGTTTCATGACACCTCCCTCACCTGCAGCATATATCGAAGATCCGGTATAGACTACCCAGGTATAAGCGCACATGACGAATATGACGAAACCTCGCTTTCTAGGAGACCAGTTCTGCGGGTTGGCAGGGTCATCTGAAGTGTACCAGTCGACCAGAATGATACCATCCGTTGTTTTCTTCGGGATAATGGGTATAGTCTTGGTCCTCTCGAGAGCAAGCTGTTGTTCTATCTCGAATCGTTCTTGGCTGTATGGCATGCTCTCCGCTCGGCTTTTGACCCTCGACGTTGTATTATTTTCGAGATCGGTTTCGATATCAGATGAGGAGGCGGAAGTTCGTACACGGGTTGCTGCTTGCTGCTTTTCTTCTTCTCCGTTGAGTTGAGCCGTGTACTGTGGTGGAAGAACGAAGTCATCTCGCTCTTCTGGGTATTGAAGGAATCTGTTGCCAGACAAAAGACGAATGATGTGGCCAAGGGGCGCTTCTCGAATGAGATCCACCATGACAAGAGATGGTCTTTAGCTTATCTCTTGTGAACAATAGGTTAAGGAGCGCTGATGATACTGATTGAGGCGAATTGATATTGCAGAGGTGCTTTTTCGTTGATGTTGTGAGGCGGATTGAGTCGTTGGAATTGTAAAGCTCGATGAAATTGTCTTGATGTTGACGAAAGACTTTGAAAGATGGCGAGGTAAATAGAGAGGCCATGATGGAGATCTTTATACAAGTGCAGTGCTGAGCTATGCAGAGATGATGATAAAGCATCTCGCTCGAAATCATACCACAGTCGTAGAGGTTGATGTGCATTCGCAACAGGGACATTGTAAGCACGGATCTAATCTTGAAATTCACTGTGCAAACCCCTATTACTTCAATTGAAGCGAGGACTAGGAATTGGCTAGCATGCCCTTTTGCGTAGGGGTATGGTGGCGCATGAAATTAGCTTGCTCGTGCTGAATTCTTCGAATCCCCCATTCGAGATCACAATGGAGCAGCGCCGTCAGAGTCAATACTGCAACAAAATTTGTCCTTTTGGATACATCTTCTAAGATTAAGTCTTCTCTATTCCGTCGTGTCAAGTGTCAATTTGAGGTCAAAAACATTAAAGAAATGCGCTGGAGAAAAATACTTTGAGGATTCTGAAATAAAAAGCAGTGGCATTAAAAGCTTACTAGTCGGCCTCGCAGCATCATTTTGGAGCATATACTTGATTACCCCGACTCGGAAGTGCAGCGCGGGGAACCAAACCGGCATTCGAAACAGGTTCCGGGCTTTGCATGAGACCAGTCGTCACTACGTATTTTTTCATTACTGATCATACTAACTCCGACATGGTAATGACCAATCATCACGACCAATCACGAGAAGCTTGGCCTCAAACTCACCTCTCGTCAAATCTTTTGCCAAGACTTACATCTTTCAAAATAGGCAGTGAGATATGTCCAAAAGTTGACTAGTCGCATGCTTAATCAGCTGAAGATAGAAGTATCTCACTGTTTCAAAGGATCCAGATCACTAGAATTCTCAATTCGAATGCAGTGACTCACGCTGATGCACATTTGTGCTGAGAAATCATGTCCACAGAGTGCAAAGGTACGTCAAAAGGACTAATTCCTTCTTCTCAACACTTCGTCTCTATTCCTACTTGCTCACTTCTCACTAGCCGCCAACCAGGAAGCCTGCACTTGCGGCTTAGAAAACCTCAAAACATTCCCCACCATACCGCTGTCTCCGTTCAACTTCAACATAATACAACGCTCAATATAACACAGCTAGAATGCTCCTTGCCACAAAATTACTGTTCAATGCCGCAAATATAGCCTCGTAACTGAAGATCACATTTCATGCGGCGCACGCGAAACTCTCAAAGGACTCAAGCAGTGTGTCAATGGGTAGAAAGCAGTAGAAACAGGATTAAATTCAACCCAGACCCGATTGAAACACAAACAAAATTCTGAACTGAAAACCCCACCGTCTCGGGAATCAACTCCTCGAGCAACAAATGCAGCAAAGATGCCTTCCAATCAGTTAACAAAACTCAAAGACTCCTCTCATAATTACAATTAAGCACCGACGCTGACAGAACTATGCTTCCTCGTCTTACTCTTCCATAAATTCTTCAATCCCTTCTTCTCAGTCTCAACCTCGAAGACCTCCGGCTCGACCGTCTGCTGGAAACTCAATATCGACTCGAAATCCGCTCTGATAGCCTCTGTCTGTTGCGCTGTAGGGATGGGGATAGGTGCTCTTCTCGAAGGAGCCGTTGGACGGTACGATTCGTAGTTCGTAGCGGTTGTGTCGACAGAAGGCGTCCTTGTAGCGGGCCGGGAGTCGCTGACATAACTTGGAGGAAAGCTTCTGTTTCGGTCTGCAGGTTCCATGGTAAGTGTGTTGTGGGTGTAAGCTTGTGTTGAGCCAAATGTATCTCTTTGAGTTCGAGATCGGGATGAGCGCTCTTCCTTCGGTTGAAGCAATAGATGGTGACTTCCATGTTGTTGCACTTGTGTATTAGTGGCACCATAAGTCCCAAGAGCTCCACTCATGAACTCTTCTTTCAAGAAGTCAATGAATCTATCCACATTTGCCATCGTGGTCATGGCTCCCAATGACACACGGACCACTCCAGTTGGTCTGTTGCCAAGAACCTCTGAGCAAGTTGTTGCTGCGGAGCTGCAGCGATGACCGTCTTCCCATAATTTTTTGATATGAATTGGATCGTAACCCAGATATGTTGCGATCCCACCTGGATTGCAAAGAGTTCCTGCTCGGACAAAGATCTTCTTCTCGTTTGCCAGTGATTCGACGACACTGGTGTATGGGATATAGGCCCCCTGTGGAGTACGGACATTGAATGCGACCGTCGCGCCTTGAAGTGATGGGTTGCCATAAAGGAACTCGGGATTGTCGTTGTAAATCTTGACAACCGGTACGCCAGTCGAATACACAAGACTCGACATGGCGTCGTAGAGTTTCTTCCCAAGAAATGTTGCGTGCTTGGATATCCTCTTCATTGGTTCCGGTCCGTAAAGGCGGTCGTGCGTATCGATTTCTGCGTTGAGAGCGATGATTGAGTGAAACGGTAAGGTCCCATCCTCCAGACTAGAATGTAGAGTTTTTCTTCCCTCGTACCAAGGTTTGTTCCCCATGACCACTACGACCTCTACAGTACCACCACCGAAATAATTCCGTCCCCAACGAAGAATATTGCCCGATGACTTGCGAACGATTAGACCACCGAGGTCAGGATATCCGAAGATTTTGTAAAAGGATAGAGCGGTAAAGTCAGGGGCTGAGTCCGGATCCGCAAAAACATTGTTCAAAGGAGCTGTAGTAGCCAGTGCCGCAGCATCGAACAGTGTGAACGTATCTTGATGAGCATCATGTGTCGATCGTCTTAACCTCCCAGGCCAGCTGAGTGGAAGTCTTCGACCAGTCATATTCGATTGTCCAGGATAAGCAAAGAGACCTAGTCTGTTTCTTCGAGCTTGCTTCCCTCGTCCATCAACCCACTCTTCAACCTCTGCATCAGAGGGAAAGCAATGGAAATTGTTGTCCGTTGTTTCCCTCACACCTATGACGCTGTTGTGACAGTCAACGTGGTAGAAATATCGAAAAGCTCCATCCGATGATGCGTCATCTGCTTTGGCAGCATTGCCTATGTCTTTGAATGATTCCATGACTAGTTTGATAGCGGCTGTAGCGTTCGCAACGAAGATCAGATCAAAGTGTTCTGGATCGGCGCCGAAGAACCGAAGTGTTTTCTCTCTTGTTTCGTCAACGAGCTGTCCTGATAGCATTGCGGGGTCCGAAGCTGAATGGGGATTGCCGTATAGGTTGGATATAAGATCTGCAGAAACTGTTTCGATGAGAGACTTGGCGTAAATAGTTGCTCCTCCATGGTCAAGATATGTTTTTCCTATGATCGTCAACACTCATAATGATTGCGTGATTTCGAGATCCTGACCTTCAAGCATGGGGTATTCAGTGGCTTGAAATTCGTCTACATCGGAGTTGTATGCCATGGCAGATGAACTTGTGGCACAATTGTTGTACATGGCGTTATGAAAGTTACACAGAAATGAAAAAAATGCAGTGTTGCTTAGTCTGCAGGTATCTAATAAGCACGATAATGAAAGAGATAGTGAAGAAGGTAACACAGAAGGCGACCAACGAAGGGTTTTAAAGCAGAGTCAACTCGATACAGAAGGTGCCTGAAGTCCAATTGTAGAAACATATTCCCGATGCAATCGCGGTCATGCCGGGTTGAGAATAGAGGGTCCCGAATCGTAAGGCTGAGCAGGACCCACCTAGGTCTGCTGGAGATGGAGGGATAATCAGACTAGAAACTTCAGCCCAGCATCACCACAAGAAGAGACTTTCCAGAACCTTGATGAAGGTATGGTATCACTAGGCTACAGGGCGTGGTTCTCAACCACGCTTGAAAAAGGTACGCCTCGTCAGAGTATCTTCAGCTTGATGAGATAAATGTGGCATCTGTGGATAGGCATGTTGACATCTACACTTGTTAATGTACGCTGCGCCACAGATATACCACAAAAGGGTGTTTTTAGATGTTGAACTGGGAATAGGAAGCAGTGGTTGGAAGGATGCTGACGGACATGTCCAGGGATTGCGTTCATTGGGCTGATCTGTGCTGTCCCGGAAAGCTGGGGAGAGTGTGCTTCGGGATTCAGTTTTCAACTTCGTCCCATGTTGTAGAGGTTGAGGCTCTGCGGAGGACTCAGACACTGTATCATTGGACTGATATCACGTGTACTCCCCGCTTCATCGGCGACCTCGCCCATCTCGCATAAACTTCAATCTTTCAGCTTGCCACCAGCACAGAGAGGCGTTGTGGCTCATTGATGCAGTCAACCAGAAATGCTTAATCGTTCTTCGACAGCGGTGGAGAAGTCCCGGGGACCTGGATGCTGCAGGGAAATCGATCCTTGGGCTGCAGTCACTTATTAGAGGTGAAAGAAAAAGGTAAAGCATCGATGTGAAGGCAGGGCTAGACCGGCAGCTCATGGCCCGAAGTATCAGTGACATTCCACTTCGTAAAGATCATGATTCATGGCGGTGCTGGCGGTTCTTTTGAAAGATATCGGATACTCCGAGGACTGTCCAGGAAGTCTGCACCGTCTCAGACCTTCGACGAAAGTGATATGGATTTTGTTTTCCTGCTGGCGGAAGTCACCAGTATCTGAAATATAGCAGGGGAGAATGTAGGCGCATCAACCAGCTTGGCTCTTCTTGACATTCTTCAATGCTGATCTATTCCACGTGAGTGAGGTTCGAGCTTATACTTACATGAAACTCGCAAAGCTCTTGCATCTGATGTGGGAAAGACAGAGATGTGGGGTTGCATTGTGTGCAATGTGTTCTGACAACGAGAGTGAAGATCAGGTCTACCATCTCATCATCTCTTGAGGTCTCTCATACCGGGAGTGAAAAGACCCGTCTTTGATGCGGGATACTCACGATTCCGTGGCATGATGTACCTGCATTCAGCTCCATAAATGTCTACAAGTGGTGGACATTAACGGCTGGTCATCCACAGCGGTGAAATTGAAAGCCTCATATCTGCAAGGGCGGCAAAGTCGACCATTCAATTAGAGGACGGGATGAGAGCGGTTGCCACGCTACTGCGTCAACGAGAAGTCTCAGCATGTGGTCATCTCGGCGCTTCGTGGTTATTTTCCCTCTGCTGAACATGACTTTCGTATACTTCAGCGGCGAACTTTCAGCCTTCTAGACGGCTCTCGTCTGGAGATACGAAACATTCGACACTTGGTTGCCAAGAGTATCAAGGATATGGATAGATGCGTGTGGCTGACGGTTTCGAATGGGATGATGTTCGATGGTTGAACGACAGCAAATCGATGCCTAAGTGCTGAGACCTGAGGCCAGTTCGAGGGCTTGGTTCGGGACAAAGATTTTCCCAGGGCGAGATGTAAAGGCTTGCGTGACCTCGTCGTACGTTTCAGTACTTTTGTTCGCCTGCCTCTTCTCTCTCGGTCAAAAGACCAACTCCAAGTCCTGTCCAAGTCTCAGTACTAGGCCTTCTTCAATACAAAACGGAGACGTCGAACATCTCCAAATGGTTCCTTTGTTTCCATTTTGTGTCCTTCTGTGGGCGACTTTTCCCAGTATGCCGTGCCATTCGAGTAGCTCTCTCAGTTCGCAATTCTGGGTTTCGCGGTCCCAAGATTTTCGGTCGCTGGAATCAGATCGTATTCCTCCCGTTTGGTGTTCACGTCTGCTGGAACTTTTGCCTGCCTGCCACGTCGATCTAGCAGAGAGACAGATCAATTATGGAGAGCCTTGTCTGCGGAGAATAGGGTACACCTCTTCATCCCTTGACAACAAAACATTCTGTAGCTCGACCAGCGGCTTCAAGTGTGCTCGAATAGACGTCGTGAGAACACCGACCGCTCTTCCAGTACATCAACCAGATCTATTCTCTGCCAAACCTTGTACTTGAGTTACGTCGAGATGTGATGAAATCTGTGGATGGGAACATCTACAGGAGAGCAGGAATGAGTCGAGCACCTGGTCGAAAGCTACTTCTCGAAATCGGCAGCATCGCTAGCATTGATTAAGTTGGTCCGACATCGTTGGTAGTTCATCAGAAGCTCCGAACCTTCTCTGGAGGGCTGAAAAGCTGATGAGGCGGGTGGGAATTCCCCGGTGCATCTCCGACTCCAAGTAGGCGTAGGCATAAGCATAGGACAAGTGCGTAGCATGTAAGAGTCTTGGAGTTCGAAGTACAACGAACGATGAGGGTCGCAATACTTCTTCATCTCTCAACGCCCACATCGCGATGTCGTGGCATAGAACCAGCTCCGATTTCCATATGATCGAATGCGGGGTTTGACACTCAAGGCTGAGATGGCATTCGTACAGAGCCCACAATGAATTTGGAGCCTGATCAGACCGGTTGATTCGCAGGATGATGTATCAAAGAAAGAACAATAAGATGTCTGGTAGCTTGGAAGCAGCATCGAAGTCGACACAGTCGTGAAGACGTGGTCGGGATCCCGATATCACGCTAAGGTTAGTTCCAACCTTAAATCCGGGCCGGGTCTTGGCAGTCTCGAGCCGTGTTCTCACATTTCAAGAATAACAAGTTCCATGAGTACCTAGGTAAGCATGACTTTATATTATCCTACTTACCTAGGTAGGTAATCATAGAATATTTCTCAATCTATTTCCATGCGATTATGAAAAACAAAGCGACTATGGTAAGGCACCCCGAATCAATTCGTTAATAACATCAGGCCATGGTCATATATCAGACCCGAGCAAATGGGCCCCATCATGGGACGTAGAAACGCATGGGATTGTCACAAGATTTTACGGTATTACATTTTTCCGACGTCTCATTTCACGTTGGAGCTGCGCCTTCTGTATACATATTCCCAACGCCCGCCTTTCATGGTATTTCTGTGACCAACAAACAATCGAGAGAGTACAAATCCTTTCACGTCGACGCCGTCTCTTCATATCGAAGTGCATTCAATACAATTACGCAGCACAGCAATAATCTACCTTGATATCTCTCATGGAGATATCTACGCGTTTGAATCGATTGCAGCCTCTTCTGGAAGAGCTGTTCGACCTCAGTTCCTCGCCTGGAATCTCCATAGGCGTCCTCCACGAAGACGTTCCCGCTTGGACAATTCACCTTGGACGTCGTAGAATTTCAGAACCAACGCCTCCCGACAACGATACTCTATACAATGTCGCTTCAATCACAAAACTAATGACGGCCGGCGTCGTCGCTAACCTCGTTGCCAAAGGTCTGCTTGACTGGGACACTCCTATCCGCGAATATCTCTCGGAATTTGGGGAGAGAAGGGATGAAGTTGGACAAAATGCGACTATTACGGATCTTTTGTCTAATCGAACTGGTCTCTCAGCACAAAACACTTTCTGGGGAGTCATGAAGGAAGATATATTCCCGGGCGCAGAGCAAATCCCACGTATGGCATGTCATATCCCCGCCATAGGAAAATTCAGAGAAAGCTTCATTTACTCGAGCTGGGGTTACGGCCTCGTAACTTCCGCAATCGAGCGGGTGACTGGCAAGCCATTCAGTGCCTGCGTGGAAGAGTACATCTTTCGACCTCTCGGTATGGTTCGCAGCACGACGAACCTTCCACAAAGTGATAAAGTCGTCTTCAAACACTGGGTGGGCATTGATGGTATAGCTCATGAATTCCCGTGGTCAACTTATCGTGGTTGGTCTGACGAAACCGGATTCGGAGGTGCTGTTGGAGCACGCAGTTGCATCGAGGAACTTCTCACCATGTATCAGTCTCTCTTGTCTGCATATAATCACCAGACCGAGAGCAACGTCGACTCTACTCCCGGATCGCCATTCAAGTACGCCCGTCGTCTCCTCTCTCCACATATTGGTGTGGGAAATTCTACACCAGAGAAGCAAGGCTACTGCCTGGGAACTTACCGAACTCAACTTCCAGGAGACATGTCTTTTGCAAGTTACAACTCCATTCTTCTACAGCGAAAGAATTCCCGACAGTTTGGAGAGAATCATCCCGGTCGTGTCATCTTCCACCAGGCAGCGACATTCACAGGCTACAATGGATCGATGATCTTAGATCCG
This sequence comes from Mollisia scopiformis, assembly GCF_001500285.1. Lineage (NCBI taxonomy): Eukaryota > Fungi > Ascomycota > Leotiomycetes > Helotiales > Mollisiaceae > Mollisia > Mollisia scopiformis. The sequence continues at coordinate 527,703 of NW_017263615.1, forward strand.
CAATCGCAGACTGCTATCGTTGTACTGGTCAATTCTCTACCACTTTTTGACATTACAGATGTTGCTGGACAGCTGATTCTGGGTGCTATCCTCGAAGAGACCAATCCACCAGACTACACTAGTCTCTCGAAATCAGTCCGACATGTTAACACTCTCCTCTATGACGCGTACACCGCAGGTTTGGAGAAGAAAAAGACAGAAGTCCCCACACAGTTCCCTCTCAAACATTATGAAGGAGAATACTTCGACAAAGCTAGGATCATTTGCTATTCTGTCTGTGTTTACGGGGATCGTCAACTGCAAGTAAGAGTGAAAGGGAGCTCTTTGACTTGCTATATCTTAGAGTCTTGGGGCGGAGAATTATTCTGTCTGAGGCCGGATCGAGAAGGAGAGCTTTCGCAGAGCATGTGGCCGTTCACTTCGCTCAAATCACGCATGTTCATGTTCAACTGCAGCCCAGAAGAAGTTCTCAGCTTCACCTGGCACCATGATATCACCCCTGGCAGTAAGCCAGAAACTTTCACGAAAGACTCGCAGAAGTCGATCGCGAGGCTGTAGGGTGTGCCTTTTGATCGCATGGTCAAAATACAAGGCTAAGCACGACTGCTTGATTGGGTTTCTACATTTAGATAGCAATGAAAGTCGCGGTATGGTTTTCTCGCATGCGGCACGAAATTTGCGATCTGCAATGTTCCACTTCTAGACCTTGGTCTTGAAGTCCTTGGATTGGGGCTGGTGCAGATCTTACGCAGTACAGCCGAATCATGATTGCAGCGTTTTGAGGTAGGCACGTTATCGGTGTGCTGCGGCTCAGCTTGGCAGGTTGCGTTGTTATGATTGCCATTATGCATTCCGGGTATCACCAATAATATGCAATCCCAACGTGAGGTAATAACAACATGCAGCTTGCTCCAACATTTTCCAACTACCGAGTCACACAAGATGCGGAATTATGGCACAGCAAGTTTGAGGCTAAATAGATTCATCCCTCCATTGGATCTACTACGCTCGGATTCTGTGACACCTTCCAAGCAAGTTTAGACATATACGAGATTTTTGCGAGTGGCGCAACTTGGAATGGTAGGAAACCCTGCAGCTAAGGAATCACAGGAGGCCGTTCCGTGCCCCTTCCCAACGTTCTGCATCAAACAAGGACACCGAAATATTTGCCCCATCTATGCAAGGTTATCCCAGTCACTCGGGCCGGACCGTTCGCAATGATTAGCAGTTGATTTTGTAAACGTGCAGGGTATTCGTATGCGCATTTTTACTGAAGTGGGTTCAATGCGATTTGACGCTCGTGGTTGTAAGAAATGAGGGAAATTGAGCAGGTGTTGGAAAGTCATAGAGTGTCAGTTGCAGATCAAAGTCCTGTGATTACAACCAGCTTTTCCCTCGCAGAATAGGAGAAAGAAAATATTATCAATTTGCTGAGTGGCATAGATCTTTTGTAAAGTGATAGCATTATTGACAGAGTTGTATATATATATATATATATATATATATATATGCAATTGCTGTCGGGCTTTTGCCTTTCAAAGTGGAAAAGTACTTTAGTACATAGTAGAGGTGCAACTTGTTGGCTGCTTGATAGAGCCACAAATCGTGCATCTCAGCTGCAGGGACGATATGAGGGGGACCTTGTAGGTCTCGGATCAAATAGTCCGAACAAGGGTGGTAATGCTTGCTTCTCCTAACGCTGTCAGTGGTGATTATTAACGAATCGAAGGCGGTACTCGTATCTGAAGTAAGATGCATCCAGTCAGCGCTACTTTATTACGTGTCGCTACTATTTTCCCCACAAGGTCTTCTCTCTGGCTTGATCCACCTTTCTCTGTTCTCCACAATTCTTCGCGCTTATACAGACTTTCAACATTCTTCCGCCTATACAGATTTCCAACGAGGTCGACAAGAAGTGTATCTCGGCGCAAATGGCTTCGCAGGCCGACTACTTTGCGGAGGTCAATCCCACGAGCCGGGAGATGTACCATACCGCCATGGCATTCATTGTCATTGATACCCTCGTTTTTGGACTTTTTCTTGCTTCTATGTATCGTCAACGCAAGCGCCAGCGTAACAAGAATGAAATCGGCATCTACTTTTTGATGAGTGTGGCTTACATATCTGTATTGGGCAACGCACTTGTTGGAGTTTGTAAGCAATATAATGTCAATCGTCGGATCTTTTGCTGATGTTGATAGTACTTGTGAAGATTGGTGGAGTCGGTCGCCATGTCGCCTTCTGGGAATCAACTGACCCAGACACGTTCACGAAGTTCTTGCAATTGCAAACAGGAATCGAGATTATCTACATGGCATCCATTACAGCTCCCAAGATTGCAATTCTCACACTCTACCTTAAGATCTTCACTGATCGCCTTGCTCGACAACTTACGTGGATAATGGGCGTCATTTTGGTAATGTTCCTTCTGTCTGGTTTGGTTCTAGCCCTCGCCCTTTGCAAACCATACGAATACAAATGGAACAAAACAATCCATGGGAAATGTGGCGACATTATGGCAGGTTATCGCTGGATCAGCATTCCCAGCATCATCACCGATTTCTTCATTCTCATAATTCCTATTCCTACTATCTGGAAGCTCCGCGTGGACACATACAAGAAAGTTGGTGTCTTGATCACATTCCTCACGGGAAGTCTGTAAGTTGTGTCTGTTAATTCGGTGGTTCTCAGTGCTAATAAACTCTTGTAGAGGATTCATCACAGCCATTGTCCGATGCCTCACATTCTACACTTCGAATCTGTTCTCAGACCCAACGTGGCTGGCCGGGAAAACTATGACTTGGACTATTATCGAATCGAGTGCATATTTTATCTGTGCCTGTCTTCCTCGCCTCCGGCCTCTGTTGCAGTTATTTTTGGAGAAGACGGGTGTTATTTCTGTGGTGGCAAATACTTGGGGTACTTTCACGAATAAAAGCAAAGGCACCCATGATGGCTCGGCTCATGATATGAGCAATGAAAACCGTGGTTCGAGACCCGGTGATAACAAGGTTGGGTTTGTAGAGATGGATGAGCTGGGACTCGTTTCTTCTAACGAACGGACTCAATGCTCTGGTGAGGATGAATTCAACTAATCAATGGATATGTCAGGTTGACGAGTTTACTAATTGATATCAATCACACTATGCCATTGTCGAGTATTATAAGCGAGGATTTTCTCTAGCATAGATTTTATTTGCGCGTGAGAGACTCCAATTCTCTGTCTTGAAATATACAAGCCCATTGACATGCGTGACAATGTTGCGACTCTTGACTCCTGTATCCTACATTTTATCTCTATCTTCATACCCAAGTTATGCAAGGTCTATGTGTAGAGATACATTCGACATGCTAATAGGCGTGAAATTAACAGCCTTGCGAGAATTGCATCAATCCTGGCTGCGCACTCTTTTGACACATTCCTCCTCATGATCGCCGGCAAGATCCTTCGGTCCAATAAACTCTACATTTTGGCGCAAGTATGGGTGCATGACTGGGGCGCCATTACGATCCCTGGCTTCTGAATGGCTTGCAATTCATTGTTGGATGGTTCGCCATTTTGCCATTAATGAACCCCTAGCAACCAACATGCATGTCCGAATCGAGCGTGCTGTGCATATTCGGCGTAATGTAACCACACTAACATGCATCCCGAAATGCTGTGATTTTCGAAGTCCTTTGGCTGCAAAAGCTTCTTGATTACGACACCAGTGCGAGTCCCAATTTCCACACTCTCAACGGACTCGCTTTCCAAGCTTTATGAACGGCATTCATTATGTCTATCGATTTCGTCAGCTGGACTTTGAAAAGCTGGATTGTGGTTGCCACTGCGTTGGTACTCACCATTGTAAGAATATTTGGTCAACTTGGAGCTGTGAATACTAACACGAGAAGACCATCTCACAGATTATTTACAATGCTTTCTTCCATCCTCTGTCCAAGGTGCCAGGACCATTTTTATGCAGAATATCTGGGATACCTTCGTGGTACTATGCAACTCGCGGCGATCGACATATTTGGTTATGGCAGCTATTTCAAATATATGGTAAGATGCTAGAGATTATGTAGGACTATTGGCTGATAATTCTAGGACCGAAAATACGCGTTACCCCCAACACAATCCTCTTCCGCGATCCCGCAGCATATCGTGATATCTATACACAAAAGGCTAATGTACAGAAGGCCGCATTCTACGAGGCATGGCAGAAGGACAAGGATGACATCAACACGTTCAATACAAGGAATAAGCAGGCCCATTCACGTCGCCGCAAGATGCTTAATCAATCATTCACCGAACAGTCTCTTCGGGCATCACAACCGTTTTTGATCAAGCATGTCGATCGCTGGAACGAGTTACTGGTTGCTGAGACCGGCGATGACCAATGGTCGAAACCCATGAACTTCGCTGATGTGTCGGACACGCTGGTCTTTGACATCATGGGAGATCTTTGCTTTGGGACCTCATTTGATATCAAAGAACGTGAAGAAAATCCGTTCAAGACGATGCCACATGTGGTTGTCCAATATATGCAGTTCTTCTACCCGGTAAGGCCCTGAATAGCCTGATACATCTGTCCTGTACTGATGTGAAAGATTCCAGTTGACACGATCACCTATGCTTAATCTGATCGTTTGGCTGAAGCCCCGTGGTCTAGACGCTCTTTTTAAATCGATCACTCCTCCAAACATAAAGAGCTACATCAGCTTTGTGGAAGATTGTGTGACAAAACGACTCGAATTGTATCAAGCACAAAAAGAGAAAACCGTGAGTGAGCAACGACAAGACATGTTTTGGTTTTTGTGTGATGCCAAGGACGATGCTGGTGATCCGGCATATAGTGAGGGCGAACTCCGTGCGGAAGCCAACATGCTCATTGTTGGCGGTACAGACACGACATCTGTTACTTTGGCCGCCGTCATGTTCTATCTCACACGCGACGCCCTCCGACTTCAAAAGCTCGTTGACGAGATTCAATCCACATTTTCCACCCCCGAACACATTGCTCATGGACCGCAGCTAACCTCATGCATATACCTCCGGGCTTGCATTGACGAGGCTATGCGCTTGAGCCCAAGTGGACCAAGCGAGTTACCACGAGAGATTCTCAAAGGTGGGGCAATAATCAATGGGGAGTTCTATCCTCAAGGCACAGTCGTGGGCTCTTCTGGCTGGGCAACAGGACACAACGATGAATTTTACGGTGACTCGGAGGTCTTCAGACCAGAGCGGTGGATTCCTGATGAGAGCACAGGTGTGACTGAGGAAGAGGTCAATGTTCTTCGTGCTAATTTTCACCCATTTGCTCAAGGTCCTGGATCTTGCCCTGGCAAGAACATTGCGATTCTGGAACTTTCTATAGCAATTGCTCGGACTCTACACAGACTAGAAGTGAGAAAGCCACTTGAAGGTGACAACAGTCTTGGGCAGGGCATCCCAACTAACGGGTGGGGCATGCGCAACAAAAATATCTTCCAGCTGCAAGACGCATATATTTCGGTGCGCAACGGACCAATGGTCCAATTTAAGAAGAGGCCCGTCTAGATTTAAGTGCTCGCATTTTTCTAGATAATGATGACTAGATAAACAGGGAATGGAAAAGTCTGTCAATATGATAGCCTTTGATGGATACCGCGTTGATGAAATTATTTGCGTACATACAATCTTAATCTGTATAACCGCACTGTAGTCAAGCTAAAGACGATCTCCTGCTGTATATAAATCTGAATTCGGATATCTATGCTCGTATATCGACCAATAAATTTTCGTGTAAGTGACGCAGCAGGGCAGTGCTGCTTCGAAGGGGCAATAGTTGGAGCAACGTCGGAGGGTTTTTCTTGTCATTACATGCCGTTACATGCAGGTGGCCATCGCCGCACTGAAGCATGTCCACTTCACTGACTGCAGTCTTCAGCATGTCCCCAGCCATCTGTGGACACCGAGCTCTCGGATCCAAATAACCTAGGCGAAGATCCTAGGCAGTGCATATTGACCGGTAAGCAGAATACAACCATTTCATGTTGGACCCAACTTCAGCCACAACTATAGGCTAGCCTGTCTTTAACTAGTTCCATGTCTAAAGACGTCTGTGGGGATGAACTGCCGGCACCCTTGGCTCACGGACCTGCGAGTTGGACAAGACGTTCTCTCTGGGGTGTAGTCTCGTTATTTTTGGAGTCCAACTTGCCGTCTATTCCCCACATTCGCATTTGAGTACCAAGTTTCATAGACTTTGATCCAAAAATATTGAATCGATCACATTTATACTGTACAATCCTCTTCCAGATCCACCGCTGATCGTAATCATGACGTCCATTGAACAGAGCTTGTCTCTAGAAGGAGAGGATCGAAAGGCCTCTGTTGAGAAATTCACAGTTGATGAAGTTTCCCTGCCCTCAGAATGGATCCAAGGCTGGCGATTAGCAGCTATTGCAGTAGGGTATGCACCCGTGCTCAATGTGCTTGTATAAAATGTTAAAATGATCAAGAACATGCATCGCTATTGGTATGAGCCAAGCGGACTCGACTATTGCAAGCACAGCAATTCTGGTCATCACAAATGATCTTGGTGGATTCGACATGAGTTCGTGGGTTTTCACTGCATATTTGATCACGTATAGTGGTATGTTAATAGAGCCAGTGTGTATCTTATGGAAATCAACTAATGAACTCCAACATTCAGGTTTTCCAATAATAATTGCTCGTGTCTCCGACATTTTTGGGAGGAAGCAAGTTTTTCTCACTTGCTTGCTAATGTTCACGATATTCTCCGGTGCATGTGGTGCTTCTCAAACTCTACTTCAGCTGTATGCATTTCAATCTGTCCTCCGTACATATGATCTGACGAATTGCTTTCAGGATCATGTTCCGGTGGGTTCAAGGAATTGGCGCAAGTGGCGTACTGTCGATTGGTACTATGTACGGTTTTGAGCTCTTGCCAATGGACAAATGGCCTGCATATTCAGCATTGTTATCTCTCTCTGTGGCAATCTCCTTATCCATAGCACCTGTAATCGGAGCAGCCCTGACTCAGTTAGGACAATGGAGATGGGTCTTCCTAATTAAGTGAGTTTAAGTGTGACTACGACGAATTTGTAATTGACTAACTTTCACTTAGTGTTCCAGTTGGAATTACAGGATCTCTGCTGCTCATATTAGGAATGCCTAAAAAATTACCACGCGAGCCTTCATACGTCTTCCACAACAATCGATGGTTTCAGAAGTTACGAAAGCTTGATCTTCCAGGAGTACTGGCACTTGTTGGTGCTTCAGTACTGCTGACAGCCGCCTTGCAGCAAGCAGCTAGAGGAGGCTCATTTTCCACTCCTACTGTGGCGTCATTGCTGGCTTTGGCACCCATATTCATTCTAGTATTTCTTTTTTGGCAGTGGTTTTCGACCAAAACGCAAGGTCGATTTGTTGCAGAGCCGATACTTGCCTGGGATTTGCTATCAAACAGAGTATTTCTCGGGGTGCTCATGTGAGTGCGGATACCTCAAGTTGGTAGGCTATGATCATTGCTAACCCTAATCATAGTAATGCCTTCTTTTCTGGAGCCATAATTACTACCTCTATAGTGGAGATCCCGCAACGATTTGTTATAGTCAACAGTCTTTCCACAATAGAGGGGGGTGTGAGACTTATTCCATTCGCTGCTGTGATGGCTTTCACGTCCACGATTATGTCGCTCGTCCTGACTAAATTGAATGTTCCAGTCTTGTATTGGCTCCTTATTGGGGGACTGCTGCAAGTTGGAGGGGTAGCCGGATTTTCCCAGGCATCCACTGAGAGCGCCATCAAAGCTTCTCAATATGGGTTTCAAATATTGGCAGGTGTTGGCGTCGGTATCTTCAACGTTGCGTTGTTACTACTCACTCCTCACGTTGTGGAGAGAAAATTCTTGGGTATGTATGGTATCATTCACCACAGAATGAGAGTTGACAGAACGACAGCTGTCGCAAATGGAGCCATAAATCAATTTCGACTTCTTGGAGGCTCCGTCGGGCTTTCCCTCGTTGTCAGTGTTTCCAACTCACGTCTTAGGAATGATCTCGCCTCGGTCTTGACGCCTTTCCAAGTTACTATGCTTATAAGTCGCACGGAAACAATTTCAGAATTACCAGCGGCCACACAGACTGTTGTCCGGAAGATTTTTGGTGAGAGTTATAACCTTCAGATGCTGATCTTGATCGGGATTGCGGCTGCCAACATCCCAGCAACCTTGTTGCAGTGGCAAAAGATCCCGATAGTGTTCAAGAGATGATTTCCCCGCCAGGGATGATACTGAGTGTCATACAGTCGAAGCGAAACAACTTTATGGTCGAAGTAGCTTGAAATTCAGGGAATTGACAACGCGAGTGAGATCAACATGCAGCATTTCATATGTTAGAATGGTTCAGCTTCACTCCACTATCTTAACATTCTGTCAGAACACTACCAGTGCCTCAATATTCGTGCATACCGTGTCTAGTAAGGGTTATATCCATCCGTTTATACAACCATTCTAGAGTATTACTAGCCAAATCAGATCAAAACCCACAAAGAAATACTTTTCGAACGAATCATGTGTCTAATAATTCCACTTGGTTTGATTTAATGGGTGCGAGGTGAAAGCTGTGCCAAGTAGATAACCCGCCTAATTGTGTTCACTGTCCCAGCCAGTTCGGAACGAAGCCCAATTCCAGCAATCTCATGACCTCCTTTCTGCACTAGCACCGACAGCTTAGTTGGATCGCATGAAGACACCAATCCCTCGCACTCATGTCTCCTGCTATCTTCTTCCCCGTAGATAATGGCAGTTGGGATTCGAATTACATATTTCTGGTCCACAGGGCCGTCCAAGATCTTGACTTCTCCACTCTTCTGATATGCCACCGGATCATAAACAGACACGGGCGAGAAGAAAATGGCCAATTTGAATGGAGGTGTCGCCAAAGGATCTTCGTAATATCTTTGCACCAGGAACATGGCAGCCAGCCCTGCTCCCTGAGAGAATCCTAGTACCCCATCAAATGGCCCTTCGGCAGCGAGGTAAGCTTTGAGCTGCTCCAGTGCCGTGGCGAGGCTAGAAGCAACACCCTCGCCAATGTCGTAATAAGCCCAATGCTCTGCTGACGGATCGGAAAGCAATTTTAGTCCTGCAGCTTGTAAGCAATGGGGGCCAAAAATGGCAATTGTGCATCAGTCACAGACCGGATGCCATTGGCCAGGGGACGACACCCTGGACAAACTGGTACGTATGTTGGTCGGCGAGTTCATAGCGAATAGCAGCTACTAGATGGTCAAATGCTTTCCATGGGTGAACGGGTTTATCTTGTTACCTGTCTGCATTTTCAAAATCTAAGAGACTTGTTAGCGTTGAGTTTCGTTCATGGCCTTCGATCATGGTATGCTGTGATTGAAACTGACCTGACTGCTCGTACCAATGCCATGCAGACAAAGAAATCGCATGGTGAATAACGACCAAAGCTAGTAATAACGAAGGAGGAAGGGCTCGAGATCGTGTGAATCGATGTTCGAAGTTGAATGAAGAGCTGAAATTGGGGTCGATCAACAAGTGCCGTCGTATATGCAATCATACCAAGCATATTGTGGCGCAGGACGCACCAATCCCGATGTACATAAAGGCGCAGCAGGATTTCGCGGCGCAGAACGCGCAGTGCCGGAAGTGGAGCGTCCACGAAAGCATCGGAGCTGGCGATGTTGGTTACCTTAGTTAAGAAGCAACCATTGAGCCTATGAGGAGCAGGGTTCTGAACAATTGATGTTGCACCATCGGTTACAACCTACTTTGGGCATCCAAAATGCATATCGTTCTTTATATAGATCCTGATGGTTGGTACTGGAGGATTAAGGGGTAGTATTACTAGTAAGTTGGGAGGTGTCTGGAATAAAGGATTTGTGCTAAACGAATTGTATAGATAGATAAAAGAGACTTTCACAGAAAATCTGAGCAAATGGTTCAATGGAGCCTGATTGGTAGGTAGACAACACCTGTCTCCTCTGCATTCATTCCAGTGCACTTTCTCGAGTCTTGACGCCAGATCTTCGTGTCAAAGGATACTCTCTCCCAGGAATTTGTCAATCGTATTGCGGTCCTGTCATGTTTTTTAATTATGGCACCGAGCCTCGAATTGCCACAGGTGAATTCTGATCGTGAGAATAGTTTCTGTTATGGGGAGCCTCAAAACACAGCAAACAACGAAAAAGGAACTTTTGTCGGAATGGACACTAATACGGAAAGCTCTCGAGAAGCATCTTTTGAGCCCATTGCCATTATTGGGATGGCTTTCAAATTCCCTCAGGGAGCAGAAAGCTCCGACAGTTTCTGGAGAATGCTAGAAGAAAAACATTGCGCTGCAACCACGTATCCCAAAGAGCGCTTCGATATCGATGCTTTTTGGCACTCCGATTCAACGCGCCAGAACATTGTGAGTGGCCTAGCAGTTTGGATTGAGGATGAGTCTAATACTTTCAAAGATAAACCCGCGTGAGGCCCACTTCATGAAAGGCAACATAGGAGATTTTGACGCGGGTTTCTTCTCCATGACGCCACAAGAAGTAGGCGCCATGGATCCCCAGCAACGCGGCCTCTTAGAGACAACGTACCACGCCTTTGAGAATGCTGGTTTAGCGCTGGACAACATCGCTGGCTCGGATACCTCTGTCCATATCGGATGTTTCACTAGTGACTTTTCCCATCTTTCACTCAAAGACGCACAACAGATCCCCAAATATGCGGCCGTTGGCTCTGCTGGGTCTGTTCTTGCAAACCGCTTGAGTTGGTACTTCGATCTACGAGGTGAAAGTGTATACCTTGATACTGCTTGTTCAAGTGGTCTCATAGCAACAGCGCTGGCGTGTGAACAATTACACTCGGGAAAATCCAAGATGGCAATTGCCGGCGCGGCCAATATCATACTCAACCCGGAGTTCAACATAGCGCTGAGTAACATGAATTTCCTCTCTCCAAGCGGAAGATGCAAGAGCTTTGACGTCAAGGGAGACGGGTATGGACGTGGAGAAGGGTATGCTGCTCTCGTCTTGAAACGTGTCTCCACTGCACTCGCTGATGGTGATCCCATTCGGGCTGTTATACGTTCCGTGGGAACGAATCAAGACGGGTATACCAGTGGCGGCATTACACAACCAAGCAAAGAGATGCAGGCAAAACTTATCAAAGACACATATCGCAGAGCAGGTCTTAGTCTGAAGCACACTAGGTTCTTTGAAGCGCATGGTACAGGCACTACAGTTGGGGATCCAATCGAAGCGAGGGCAATTGGTGAAACGTTCTTACAACATCGCTCAGAACAGGACCCTATTTACGTGTGAGTGTCTCAGCCACCATGCAGTCCGAGATTCGTTTATTGACTGGTAGTGTGCCAGAGGGGCCGTGAAATCAAATATCGGGCATTTGGAAGGTACTAGCGGCATTGCAAGCATCGTCAAGACCGTCCTAGCACTCGAACACGGGGTGATTCCTCCAAATGCCAATTTCAACCAGCTCAACCCGCAGATTGATTCAGAATTCCTGAGACTGAAGGTTGTATTCGTATCCTGAACGACCTGACTTGAACTTTCGACTGATTGGACTAGTTTCCAACGAACTGCGTTCCGTGGCCAGAAGGAGAGATTCGTCGGGCCTCAGTTAACTCCTTTGGCTTCGGGGGTGCCAATGGTGATTTAACCCTTTCTGACTGTAGAGTTGTACTTACACTGAGTAGCACATGTGGTGATTGACTCAGCCGAAGGCTTTCTGAAGGGCCGAGAATGTGATACTTGCCAGCGAGAGGTTGCTGTCAGAAGCATACCTTGGAGCAATCAACACCCTGTACATCATACACCACGAATTTTCGAAGAGAACGGTTTCCACCACAACAGCATCGAGCTTGATAAGCTTCTAAGTAGAGCCCATTCGAATGGAGTCCAGAATTATGACAAATCTATAAGCGAAAACGGCTTTGCCAATGAACATAACGACTACCTAGGGAAACTGAGCATCTGGCCCAAACTCTTGGTACTCTCCGCGGCGGATGAAGATGGCCTCAAAAGGCAAGCAATGACTTTGTCTCAATTTTTGCAGTCTCATTCGCGGAGATGGGATCCGCAATTTCTCTACGACGTCATCGAAGTATTCAACACGAGACGTACGTTGCTGAGCTGGAAGTCGTACATGGTACTAGACTCGGCCTCCGCATTTGAAATGCTAGAAAGTGGCCTCTCAAAAGCTGTAAGACGTCCTACGGCGCCAAGCTCGCGTCGGTTAGGGATTGTATTCACGGGACAAGGGGCCCAATGGGCGGGTATGGGTCGGGAGCTCCTCCAATGGCCAGTTTTTGAGAAAAGTATAGAGCGTTCTCAGAAGTATTTGGGCATGTTAGGATGTGGTTGGAACGTGGTCGGTAAGCTGAAGCACTTTTGAGACTGACTTGTACTTGACATAATGCTGAGGACTCTTAGACGAAATAAGCAAAGATGCTGAGCGTAGCCGCATTAACGAGACTCAATTCAGCCAGACGATTTCGACCGTACTTCAAATCGCTCTAGTTGATTTGGCTCGTCATCTCTGCCTCAACGTCTCAGTAGTCGTTGGCCATTCCTCTGGGGAGATCGCTGCAGCTTACTGTGCAGGCTTTTTAAGCCACCAATCAGCTGTCAGAGTTGCTTACTTCAGAGGACTCCTGGCGTCTGAATTGGCTGAGAGCTGTGGCCAGAAGTGCGGTATGCTGTCCGTGGGAGTTGCAGCGAGCCAGATGCAACAAGAGTTGTCGCGTATTCAGTCGGAACAGCAAGGATCTGGTACACTCTTAGCGGACTCGATCACGGTGAGTTGCATTAATAGCCCTACTAATGTCACCATATCCGGTCCTCTCGATAGTCTTGATATCATCATGACGAACCTCCAAGCGCGAGGTATTTTTGCGCGAAGGCTCAAAATCGATCTGGGATATCATTCTCCGCAAATGAGTACTATTGCCAAGGCATACTCAGCCCACTTGAAGGACTTGAGGCCCGGAAACGTTAGCTGTGAAATTCGAATGTTCTCTTCTGTTGTCCTACGCATTGTCTCAAAAGAGGTTGTTTGCACTCCGTCGTACTGGGTACAGAACATGCTTTCACCTGTACGTTTTGTCGAGGCGATGGAAAGCTGCTGTTCATGTCCCAATGAGGACAGTATTCTTCACAAACTTGATCTGAGTCATCAGGCTCAGATTGTCACGGACGGCTGGCTTGAGGTTGGACCCCACGCAGCGCTCAAAGGTCCACTCAGGGAGATATTTGATCTCACCAATCGGAGCGACAACATGTTCTACGCTTCCATCTTGATGCGTAACAAGTCCGCTGTATATACCTTGCTCGATACCGTTGGGCAATTACATTGTCGTAACTTCCAGGTAGACCTTGGTGCAATAGCCCGAATGAGTGGTTCTCCATTGCGTCTTACGCCCGGAACAATCTCCACGCTTCCGTCCTACCCTTTCAACCATTCCACCGTCTACTGGGAGGAATCTGCACGTTCGAAAGGCCTGCGGTCAAGGAAGCATGCGAACAATGAGCTGCTCGGAGCTCCAGTGATAGATTGGAACCCCTTGGACGCACGGTGGAGACTTGTTGTCAAAAAAGAAGACATGCCTTGGGTCGAGCAGCATAAAGTACATGGTCAGATGCTCTACCCGGCCGCAGGAATGCTTGTTATGGCTATCGAAGGCTTGAAGCAACTCACAGAACAGAAGATTATTGGATACGAGATCCGCGACGTTTCATTCGTGGCCCCCATCGTGCTGAATAGCTCGTCCGACGGCACCGAGATCCAAACCACCTTAACCCCTACCTCGATGCAGAATATCGAGGCTGAGTACAAGTTCCGTATACTTGTTAAGGCAGGTAATGACTCTTGGCAAGCAGCCTGTTTTGGAACGATTGCAGCAGACACAGGAAGAGGCAGCCAAGACGTCAATTTCTGCATGGAAGAGGAATACAAAAAGCAGGCTGCACGCAGCAAATACGAGCATGCGGTCCAATCATGCCTGACTTCCATTGAGACGGCAGAGCTTTACAAGAGGATACGCGATAATACTGGACTTGAATATGGTCCAATGTTTCAGCCTCTCACAGAAATGTCATATTCCTCAGATGGCCAAGGCTGTGCCCAGCTGCTCCCCTGCACAGGTGTATCATCAAAGATCCGGCAACCTTGGACTATACATCCGTCGACCCTCGACGGCGTCTTTCAATTCACGTACTTAGGACTCGGGAAGGGTTGGAGTGAGACAGTGCCGACTATGGTGCCTTCGCATTTGATGCGGCTATGGATATCTACAGCTGGAGCCGGACATGCAGATCTCGGATCAGAAGTGTCGAACAGTTCATCCAGCTTCTTAAGTAAACGGGCAGCCATAGGAACAGCTACCGTCTTCTCTGAAGATGACATGAGCATCCGGCTTGAAGTCGAAGGACTAGAAGTTACGGAAATGGGCGGAACTAGTGTCCCAGAAGAATCCACTCTCCAAGCAACGTGCCAGTACATGGAATGGAAACCAGATTTTTCCACTATGACTACAATGGAGATATCAGAATACTGTGGAGAGCATCGAAAAGACCATGCTGAGCCTGAAGAATGGTTCCAAGAGCTAGGACTAATGATGCTCAGCTTTACAGCTTGCACCTTTGACAAGCTATCCAAGCTTCAATTACACCCGATCGAGTCCCAAGTCCGATATGTCGCTTGGTTACAATCTAGACTTGATGAGTATCTGAGTCTAGCTGGACCTGGTGCTGAGCTCGACGTACTTGATTCAGGGAAACTAGAGAAGATGCGACAGAAATTCTTTGGAGACAGCAAGCGCGGCAATTTGAGCGCGAGAACAGGAGGCCAACTTTTTCAAATTCTGACAGGAGAGGTCAATGCGCTGGACTTTATCTTCGAAGACGAAGCATTTGTCAGCGAATACTACCACGAACTGAATCAGACGGGGAAAGCGTTTGACATGTTGAGTGCATATCTTGATGCAAGAGCTCATAAAGATCCAGGACTGAAATATCTTGAAATTGGTGCTGGCACCGGTGCTACGACCACCCAGATTTTGGGCAGCATTGCAAGACCAGAGATAGGAACACGATACTCGGAATATCACTACACCGACATCAGTCCTTATTTCATAACTCACGCCACCGAAAAGTACGATAGGTTCCCGCGAATGAAGTATCTAATCCTCAACATCGAAGAGGATCCAACCCACCAAGGATTCGAGCAAGAAAGCTACGACATCATTATAGCTGCCAACGTCTTGCACGCCACGAAAAATCTCAGTGTAACACTTGCCAATACTCGAAAACTCCTCAAACCAAACGGACAACTCATCATGATGGAGATGACTACTCCTATGAAGATTGAGACTGGCTTCGTGTTTGGTCTGCTCCCTGGCTGGTGGCTGAGCTCCGAGGAGTATCGGCGCAATGGTGCGATCATGCTGGAGGAGCAATGGCACAGCGTCCTCAAGGAGCATGGATTTTCTGGATGCGAACAGATCTTCCGCGACTGGGACTCTGATCAATGTCACGGATGGAGCATCATAATAACTTCAGTCTCAACCCCAGATGTACCGATACTTGCAATTGGAGTCAAAGGCAAAACTCGATCGCTGACATTGGTCGCTGATATGACATCCCAGATCCAAACGCAAATCGGTGAGGGCCTCCAGCATGATCTTGGCGACTCTGGAACTTCGGTAGATCTTATCTCTCTACGAGACCTTTTTCTATTTGCAGATCTTCGAGAGAGGGATGTGGTACTCCTCGCTGGCTTGGAAAAATGTTTGCTGGACGAGACTTCCCAGCCAGCCTTTCAAGCTCTGCAGAGAATCCTCACATCTTCGAAGAGCATCCTTTGGGTGAACAACATGGGCTCAGCCCCGGACGATGCTCCGTACTGGGCCATGACTGATGGGCTCACTCGAGTTTGTCGTAACGAAGACATTTCTATTACCATGGCCACTCTTGCTCTAGAGCAATCAACATGCGGAAATAAAGACAAAGTTGTTCAACAAATTATCAAAGTAGTGCATCAAATCCACACAGGCAGTTCAACAGACACAATGGATCTGGATTGGATGGAAATTCAAGGGCGCCTCTGTATCAATCGTTTGAGCAAGGCGGACCTTGTAGACAAATATGTCTTCTCGCGAACAACAAAGCCGGTGCGAATGCGACAGTTTGGATCTAGTCCACCTCTCAAACTTCAGATCAAGACTCCTGGGCTATTGGATACTATCGAATGGATTGAGGATGGCGGAGCCTACTTGCCGCTGGATCCAGACTATATTGAAGTGCGCATTCAGACTGTCGGCGTGAACTTCAAGGAGTGTCTGACCCTCCTCGGCCGTGTGAATGTAGACCAGCTTGGCAGCGAAGCAGCTGGTTACGTCCATCGAGTTGGAGCCAGAGTCCAAAGGTTCAAGGTTGGTGACCGTGTCGCAGTAGCCACAGCAAACACATATCAGACCCTCGTCAGAGTCAGAGATGCTGTTCACTTGCCAGACTCCATGAGTTTCGTCGAGGCCGCTTCGCTACCTACAGCCTTTTGTACCGCCTATGTCAGTTTGATACGGACCGCGCGGCTCCAGAAAGGCGAAACCATCCTCATCCATGCGGCTGCTGGCGGCACAGGACAGGCTGCAGTTCAGCTTGCTCAGAATCTTGGCGCGGAAGTTTTCGTCACTGTAGGCTCTCATGGGAAGAAGAAAATTGTCATGGAGCAGTACAATGTACCAGAGGATCATATCTTCTATAGCCGCGATTCATCTTTTGCGGACGGAATCAAGCGTATGACTGGAGGTCGGGGTGTTGATGTTGTCCTCAACTCTCTTTCTGGCAAGTTACTCATTGCTTCTTGGGAGAGCATTGCCCCATTCGGAAGGTTTATTGAGATTGGGCGAAAGGACATAGATAGCCGCGGTCAACTTCCGATGTACCCATTTATCAAAAACACCATGTTCGCTGGTGTCGACCTCGCTGCATATATCATGGGCGAAGCTGATAATAGGGGACAAGAACAAATGCAGGAAGTCTTCCGGATGGCCGAACATCACATCATCCGTCCTCCCTATCCATTGACGACGTACTCACTCGACCAAGCTGAGGACGCATTCCGTATGTTGCAAAGCGGTAAGAATTCAGGCAAGATGGTCCTTGAAGTTTCTAATGAAGCTGTTGTCCCGGTCAGAGAAGGAGCTGATGGTGATTATCGGTTTCGCCCAGACGCCACCTATGTCGTTGCCGGTGGATTTGGGGGCATCGGACGCCAAATCACTCGCTGGATGGCTCGCCGTGGAGCTCAACACATTCTCGTTCTCTCTCGATCGACTCCCGAGCAGAATGCTGAAGGTGGTCGGATGATCTCCGAGCTTCGACTGCTGGAAATTGACGTGCAGCATGCTTCTTGTGACATATCCGACCTTGCTTCACTTCAAAGTAGTGTCCAAACAGCGATGACCACGAGGGCAATGCCGCGGATCGAGGGATGCTTCCAAGCCTCAATGGTGCTCAACGTAAGTCTGCCTCGTAGAAATTGTGCTGCAATTTATGATTGATCGTCCCTAATCTTGGAATAGGATCGACCGTTCAGTACAATGCAGTATTCGGAATGGAACGCTGCGATTCGACCGAAAGTTCATGGATCGTGGAACCTTCACAAGACGTTGCCCAACCAGATGGATTTTTTCGTCATGCTCTCCTCTGTAACGGGTATCGTTGGTAACCCAGGACAGAGCAACTATGCCGCTGGAAATACTTTCCAAGACGCCCTAGCCAGGTATCGTGTCTCTCGTGGGGAGAAGGCAACGGCACTTGATCTGGGCATCATCCTCGGAGAGGGTTTTGTGGCTGAGAATCAAGACATCCACGACAAGCTTGTCCGTCTCAATATGCTAGACATGATCTCCCAAGAGCGTCTCTTTGCCATGTTCGACTACTTCTGCGATCCAAGCATCTCAAATGGCACCAATGCAGCCAGCCAAGTTGTCGCAGGCCTCACCTCACCTGGTATGCTCCTTCAACGAGGTTCAGAAGTGCCGCTGGCTCTCCGTCGCAGCATGTTCCGCGCGATGCATCATGTTGATAGTGTGCAAGGTCAAGATGACGCGAATGGCGCAAATGAAGTCCTCTCGTCGAGTCTGGACGTGGTAAAGCTCTTTCAAGAATCCGCATCGGTGCAGGACGCCGGCGCCATGGTAGCGGAGGCGCTGAAGGCTAAGGTCTCGAAACTCGTCGGGGTCAATGTCGAGGAGCACACGGTCGACGATCGCATGGAATCATTTGGTGTGGACTCTCTCGTCGCATTGGAATTGCGGAATTGGATTTCGAAGGAGATGCACGCTGACATCGCGGTGTACGAGATTTTGGGTGACGCCAAGCTAAGCGATATTGGGTTGATGGTGGCAAGGAAGAATCAGCAGCCGCACTGGCATGAGAGTACCTAGAGTAAGGGGAAAATTGTAGAACAGCAATGGTTAAGATGATAAATATAAGAGCGGATAGAACTTGAGGATATACCTAATGAGTTCGGATGAACACGCTAGTGTCAACCTTAATTCCGGGCTTTAAATAATATCCAAGTGGAATGGCGACAACGATCGATCATGGACCGCATCAAAGGATGTCAAATAGTGACAAGGCTGCTTTAATGTTATTTCGCCTTGTGCCTAAAGCCAGGAGCCTCGATTTCTGACCAGAGGATTAGAATGAGAGCATGCGTTGAGATTGCCACCTCAATAGAGCAGTATACTTTATGAACTATTGCAGTTCTGGGGCGCTAAAGAAATCAATATTCTCTCAAGTGTTGAGAAAGTTGTCGCCATTAACAAGAGCTGACGAATAATTTGTCAGCGATTACGGCAGGAACTTGGGACATAAAGGGCACAGGTACGATAATATGATAATGTGAAGCATTTGAAGTGCAAAAAATAAGTTGAATTGCTATGATATCACTACTTGCATCCTCTCTGAGCTCCCTCAGTCACCTCTTGTACTCAATAAAATAGCTATCTTCATGCATTTAGTACGTTGGTACCATGAATGCACCGGCTCTCAGAATTTAACAGCTCTCTGAATCTCTCAACATGCACCGGCTCTCTGGATGCACCAGCGCTCAGCAACACAGCAAAACTAATAAAAGAAGAAGAGAAAGCGAAGTGGGAAGGAGCAGGATCTTATTCTCAGGGGGCTGTGGAGCTGTTCTAGCCTAATAAGGAAGCGCTCGGGTGCTCGGGTTTCAAGAAATGAGGGTATCCACAACTCAGCCCGCCCCCTACTCTACCCACGGGCGTTCCTAATTAGGCTTAAGTAGCTCCACTTTCTATTCCCCTTAAGTGGAAACTTTTGCGCTGTCAAAATCCTCTTCCTTTAATATCACTTTTGGGCATGCTGAGAGCTGGTGCAGTCAGAGAGCTGGTGCATTCAGAGAGCTGGTGCATTCAGAGAGCTGGTGCATTCAGACAGCCGGTGCATTCAGAGAGCCGGTGCGGTCAGAGGTAGTGCATTGAGTGCAAAAACTAGTTAGTTGAGGGAATTGAGAGGAGATGGCAGTGTTTAGTACTTCAATTTCATAGCAAATCAGAGCTTTTTTTGCGCTTTCACTACTTAAGACTTTCATATTATCATGCCTATGCCCTTTATGTCCCAAGTTCCTGCCGTAAGCGATGTTGTGCTACACAATTAAGAAACCAACATGCAGCCAAGGTACAGGGCAATCTATTCACAAACTTAGGATAGGAGATCTGGCAAGGTGGCTAAAAACGCAGCATGCAGCTTTGTACTTCCTTTATTTTGAGGACATCAAGCCTCGATTCACATTCTTCTTCTAACTAGCCTTCCTTGCATCCTCGTGGTTCCGCCCTTTTCTCTCGCAACCTAACTTATTAGTAAGACTCTCATCAACTTGAGCATGTCAACGGACGTCAAAACGCCACTGGTCGAGAGCAGTACACCTTAAATTAAAATGCCAGACCAACTGCCACCACTCCCGAAAAGGGTCGAAAATATACTTTTCCTAATGCTAGGAGATGCCAAGATGAATTACAGACTGAGAGAATTGGTATGCGAACGTAGCCTTTCCGTTCTACTCGGTGCTCGCACCTTCAAGGTCAGAAAACTGACAAGTATGGCACAGTACGAATATGGATCAGTCGGTCCCGACTTTTACGACCCTACCGCAATGAATGGGAAAGGCCGCGATGATCGTCCAAAGTTGGTCCAACATGAAGACATGTGCTACCGAGTCCAAGGAATGGAGACCGACAGGTTTGAGTCTGGCCAATTTACTGAGTCAAACAACTTGGCTACGAGCCACCCGACGGTATTCCAGTCGTTGGCACAAGTTTTGATCTTTACGTACGATGTGTCTTCTAAAGATTCGTTCCTGAACATGTGCGAGCGATATGAAGGATTGCCGACTCCTCGCGAAGGCAGAATCGAGATCAAGCTGATGAGAATCGACAGAAATATCTCCAAAAACGGCGATGTCCAGGATAAATTGGTGCATGAGGAAAGGTACATTTCAATGGATCACTTCCCAGTAGTCTTTGCTGGTTGCAGATATCCAGCTGAAAGTGTCAGAGAGGTTGAGAAGGAAGACGTTGAAGCTTTCGCTCATCATCATCCGGACTGGAAATTTGCTGGCGAATGCATGCTAGAGGAAGATAGACCCGAGAATGTTGATCAAGTGTTTCGAGTTGCTTTGGAGGTGTATCATAGCATTCGAAGAGTAGCGCTACAACAGGGAGCTCTGGACCACATTGTGGACTCTCGGCCGCACAAGCAGCAGAGGTCTCCTCACTGCTGTGTAGTACTGTAATTTGGTCGCAGGGGTTAATATTGCACACGAACATTGCCACATTGTTGCAGCAGGGGCTGGCAGAGTCGGTCACAATCTTTTAGTTCCTTTATCTTAGGGCGATCTTAGCCATACTGTGCCGGCTATTCATAAGTGTTTTCTTGCGGACGTAGACTGACGATGATTCGGCTCTTTCTTTCCAAATGTTGGAAATGCAGGCCAATTTCGGCACCTGCAGGTCCAAACATATCATCCATATGAGATTGTAGTACAGACACTGGAATACGCGGAAATTTTGAGGCAGCTTCAATTGCATGGTAAGTTATTGCGTCGGGATGTGCCAAAAGTTCTTCGATGGTAATACTGGCACGTCCTTCATACATTAAGGGGTATATTGCTAATTTTCTTGCGAGGGAAATAAACTGCAGCAGACTATCTTGAGCTATTAGCCATATCAAGAGATGTAAATTTGAAATCCCGATACCACGGTACGATCTTCTAGGGGAGATGCGATATCATATCTCGGATGGATATACTGGCGGCTGCAGTAGCCGCTGAGACTTTACTTCCGTTGGTCCCTCTTTTCTAGTCGTTGACTTCTGTGTATTTCAACGGTTGTGTCTTCAAACTCCAGTCTCACTTCCTTTTTGACAATACTACTTTTGTCAAGCGTTGTTTAGCCATGGCTCTACTGAAAGGGCGGTTCCTCCACGTGAGTCTTCTTGTTCTACTCTCTGGCACCATCGAAGCTGCCGTCCGCAATTCATCGACCAATACTTTATTACATCGTGGTCCATACCAATCAAAGCGAGTTGCAAATGTCTCATCTTCATCCGACACGACTTTCAACACAAGCTCTTTCCAGGGAGTGTCCCAGTCTCAGCTTGCAAATGCTTATGTTATTGTTGACAATGCCGTCACAGAATGGAGCGTCTACAAGAAAGTTCGATTTGAGAATCCCAAGCACAACATCTACACTTTGAAAGGCGCAACGGCACCTGAGTCTAATGCCGACGTGCCAGTCATCACTGAAGAAGTGGCAGCGGCGGCAGCTCTCGTAGCCGAGGTTGAAGTAGCACAGAATGGTGGCAACACCACAAAACCAATGCGGAAGGGACAAAGCGGAAGCTTTTGGATGGAAGATATCGAAAGATTTGGATCACAGCCCTATGGAGGCAACTCATCGTACCCAGTAAGATTAAAGTGAAACGACACAAACTTGATCATCTCTGACACTTGACCTAATAGGTCTTTCGAAATGTGCTCCATTACGGTGCACACGGCGACGGTACAACAGTAAGCTTTGCCTATAGTTCTATTTTCCCTGACTAATTTGTTGGAGGATGATACAAAAGCCATCAATGCTGCAATTCAAGACGGAAACCGGTGTGGTCCAAAGTGCTATGGTTCATCGACAAAGAATGCAATTGTCTACTTTCCAGGAGGGAGTAAGTACTATCGCACAATTCTGTCACTTCGCAGCACAACAATTACATGCTGACTTCCGCCAGATAGGACATATCTTGTCAGCAGTCCGATTATAGCACTCTATGGAACACAGATGATTGGAGATGTTGGTGGATCATTTCAGATGCAAACTTAGCTAACTACGCTAGCCGAATGATAGGACCATAATCAAGGCTACAAAGCGCTATCTTGGGCTTGGAGTAATATCAACTGACGTGTATACTGGCGCTGGTGGACAGGGAGTTGATGGTCTCGATCCAGAGTATTACATTAACACAGTACGTCTATTGGATGGGCTGATAAGGTTCGAAGCTAATCAAGAGCACTTACAGGCCAACTTCTACAGACAAATTCGAAATTTTGTGATAGACATTACTGATGCCACATTCGACCGTGAAGGCACAGCGGGCATTCATTACCAGGTCTCTCAAGCAACAAGCATGTTTAATGTTAGATTTATCTGTTCTTCCAATGGTAACACCAAGCAAAGAGCCATATGTAAGTTTTTCATTTTCATGATATCAGTCTTTGTGTCATTGACTAATTATATAAAGTCGCAGAGAATGGAAGTGGTGGCTTCATCAGTGATCTAACATTTGAAGGGGGAGCATACGGTATTCGTGAGTCTGCCAAGTGGACGAGTTATAACCTTTGCTGATGGAGT
Organism: Mollisia scopiformis; assembly: GCF_001500285.1. Taxonomy (NCBI): domain Eukaryota; kingdom Fungi; phylum Ascomycota; class Leotiomycetes; order Helotiales; family Mollisiaceae; genus Mollisia; species Mollisia scopiformis. The sequence continues at coordinate 550,662 of NW_017263615.1, forward strand.
GCAAGAGGGGGGAAATCAGCAATTCACAGCTCATCGATTGACGTTTACGAATGTCAGGACGGCAATCTGGGTGTTCTGGGACTGGGGATGGGTAGGTCATGCAACAACGCCGCCAAGAAAACTTACCAACGATGACAGACCTGGAAGAGCATTCACATCACGGGAACGACCACTGGCTTCAACCTTACTTCTGAAAATGGTATTGTAAACCAGGCTGGATCTATTCTTGTGCAAGATTCGATATTCGAGAATGTCCAGAACGCAATTGTTATTTTCCCTCCCACGGACCAGCCAGGCCAGAATAATACAGGTGTCACACTCGATAATGTCGTCTTCAAAGGAGTCACAAACGCCATCATAGATAACAAGGGGAAACAATGGCTCGCTGGTAGCATAGGCTCCGTTGATATCTTTCTTATCGGGCCAGTGTACAATGAGCTCCAGCGAACCTTCTCCTTTGGCACCCAGATCTCAAGTACACGTTCCCCTGGCCTGCTTGGGTCCCAAAATGGACTTCCAAAGCCCGCTTTCCTGGAGCATGCCAGATCTCAATATGAGAAAGTTCCCGCGTCTCAGTTTGTTAGCGTCAAAAAGAATGGGGCAAAAGGTATGTGATCTTTAGAGGAATTTGCTCGAGACTAGTAACATCAGGTTTTAACTCAATTGCAGGCGATGCCTCCTCTGACGACACCTTGTCTATCCAGGAAGTTATCGATCGATGTGCTGAGACGTCAAGTATCGTATATATCGATGCGGGGTCTTACCTGATCACAGATACTCTGCGAGTACAACCCGGAACGAAGATAGTGGGCGAGCTATGGGCCCAGCTGGTCGCTTCGGTAAACCTCCATCTTATAATCTGCTTCTCTTTTTTGCTAGGCTCATTGTCGTTCACTCTGAGCGACCAATTCCATAAACGGATACAAGACTAATACCTTCTAAACACTTTGGGAGCAGCATTTTCGGACGATGCAAACCCGATGCCAATGCTTCAGATCGGAGAGAGCGGTCAAAAGGGTTCCGTCGAAATTCAAGACCTCCTCTTCACCACCGTTGGAGAGACAAAGGGTCTGATAGCTGTGGAGTGGAACCTTGAGGCAGATGAGCCTGGATCCACAGCTATGTGGGACTGTCATGTCAGAATTGGAGGGGCTACTGGTTCGCAACTAACATCACAACAATGCCCACCCGTAAAGTCTGGTGTCAACTCAGGCTGCACAGCCGGGTCCTTGATGTTTCGTATCACCTCATCTGCTTCTGCATATCTCGAAAACGTTTGGGTGAGCAATAAATCCGTGTCGAAAGGGTATTTGAGATTTATGCTAAAACGTTCCAGCTTTGGGTAGCTGACCATGACCTTGATGATGCAGATCTCAACAACGCGAATAACACCATGACACAAGTCAGTGTCTATGTTGCAAGAGGGATATTAATCGAAAGTCGGAAACCTACATGGCTGTACGGAACGGCCTCAGAACATTCGGCCTTCTACCAATACTCATTTTACAAGGCTAAAGAAATTTATGCCGGAATGATACAAACCGAGTCGCCATACTACCAACCCAATCCCAGACCTCCAGCACCTTTCAATTCTTTGACAAAGATCTTCCCTGGTGATCCTAGTTTCGAAGTTTGTACAACAAGTAATAATATCTCAGGGTGTGATTCATCAGTAAGCAGGAAATAAGTTTGCTTGTTAATGGTGGTTTTTAGATTCTTCATTGAATCATCCCTACCTCTTCTCTATCCTTCTAATGATATCTTTCTAACATGTTGTAGTGGGCAGTTCGGATTGAGAGATCGGCTAACATCTCGTTTTCCGGTGCTGGCCTTTACTCCTGGTTCAACACATTTGACGAATCATGCGTGGATGGTCGCACTTGCCAAAATTCAATGGTTGAGATGAAAGAAAATGGCAAAAACATTCAATTCCTGAATTTGATCACAATAAGAGCAAAGAACATGGTGACTACGGAGCAAGGGGAGATTGCTGGAAAAGATAACGAGGACTCGGGTGGGCATCCGAAATGGACTCATATCGCGGCTCTTCGAATGTCGGGAGACGGGGGTCCTGATGACAACATTGTTTATATTGACCCAATTGTCTGGACTCAACCCAACCCGCATCTCAATTGTACTCCACCTTGTATTTTCGTCGTCCCACCACATTCTCTACCGACCCGAACAACAATCCAATTCCCTCGATTTGTCACAAGCTTGGAAGTTGACTGGTTGGGGTCAAAATCAGGCGGCGGCTCAGAGCTCTCGTCTACGATTGTTACAACCACTCTGACGTTCTCGGATGTCATCCTCAATTCCATCGATTACTCAAACATTCACATAACAGGTAGTGGGACTATTTCAGACATAGTACCTAGAATGAGCATCGATCCTGGAACACTAGTAATCACAGACAATTACCCAGTGGGCATTACTGCTACTCCAGTTCTGAGAACAATCACTACGCCGCCATTTCCATGGTTTGGAATAAGTCCAACTGGTCAAGCATCGGTTGTGAGCTACATGTATGACGGAGCAATCATCCTCGTTACTAGCACAACGACCATAACCTTCGTAAGGACAGATGGCCATACGGTGTTATTTGGTCCCACCGGTATTGTCATTGATGGGAATCCAATTGCAAGTCCCACGACCACAACCACGACCAGTAATATCACCATCGGCCCTCTACTTCCTTGGTTCTCTATCTTCCCTTCGCGGACCGTATCTTTTGTCACCACTGATGTTCCAGGACCAACAACCGCACAGATTAATGGGACACCTGTTCCAGTGATTCCATGTAAGATCTTACAGCGTGGTTCTTCTTTGTAAGTCCTTATGCACATCTTCCAACTCCATAAGAGGGGGACAAAATTTGACACACCTACGATTGGATAGATTTGTATCGATCACAAATTAAAAGGTCTAATCCTATTCGGATTTGAACTTCCTGGTATATACTTTGGGTATGTGGCTCGCTCAAAGACGATGATGAGAGAATGTGCTGCTTATAGAGCAACCGATGCGGACTGTGGTAGATGGGGAGTGGTCTACCCAAAGGACCACACTAATGAAGATATGAACAATCGCATAGACGCTGCTATAAAGGCAATGATAACGACCGGAACGGTTTATAGGTCTCAGCCCAAGGTAAAACCAAAGGATGGCACACCAATGGGAACAATGTATTGGGCAGTCGAACGAATATCGGATGACCAGATTCAAAGCCTCAAAAATATGGTGGAGGTAAGCACATAACAGATTGACAATGTACTCGATTCCTGTACACTGCTAATTTGACAAAATTGTAGCTCTTATATTCGGAAGATGTTCCCAACGGGAATGCGTCTTGGGTAATGGGGCCAAATGTGACCATCCAAGTTCAAGAGATACAAAGAAGGGCGGATATCTTTCAACACGATGCGACACCAGAGATGATTACAATTTCTATGCCCCCTGAAGCCAATATGGGACAAATGGAAGGTCGATATATCTATGATGATTCCGCTGGCAAAGACCAAACAATCTACGCTGTAGAGATTGGCTTCGTGCCAAGCGATGTAGGTTCTTAAATCCAACTTTTTCCTTCTCAAGAGAGAACGCTGATAGGCTATAGGAACTCTCAAATCTACAACTACGACTTCTATATGCGGAGCCATGGTTAAGCGCCACTAAAACGGCTAGTGATTGGAAAGATGGCCATGGCGCCTGCGTCGCTGCAAAAATTGGTGGGAAAACAGTTGGGATCGCTAGAGCAGCGAAAGAAGTTGTTTTGACTGTGCTAAATGCGCCCAACGACTTTCTTCAAGATAGCTATGTTGATGCTTTGATCAAAATATACGATGATATAATTGGTGACAGTGAAAACGAGATCCCCAACAAATCGAAAACATCAGTGGTCAATATATCTCTGTCGAGAGAGCTATCGACAGACAAGGAAGTGAAATGGAGCCAGGCCATGATAAACAAGATGGGTGAGAGCTGACGAGTTGGATGATTGAACAATAAGGCTAACAAGATGAAGGGGTTATCATAAGGCAACTAGTTGCAGAAGGGGTGCCTGTTGTCGTCGGGGCCGGGAATAGAATAGGTCCTTTGGAGGGGTGGCCAGCGAGGTTCGGCATGAGAGATGCCCCCGACTAACTCGAAGACCTCATAGTTGTTGGAGCATCCATGCCCAGGGATGGAAACGAGAATGCGTATTTTTCTTTGGGGCGCCCGGCACTAGACGGGGGCTTTGGACCTGGGAGTGATATTACCGTTTACGCACCAGGCGCAGAGCTCAGGTGTCCAAATGGAATGGGAGGAATGTTTCTTGGAGGACCAAATGAAGAGGACGGTACCCGCAATGGCAAATGGGGTACATCATATGGTTGGTTGACGTTCCGCCCGTCCTCGTTCTAGGATGCTAACTTTAGCAGCTTCACCAACAGTGGCAGGTTTGGTTGCCTACTTCAAAGCTTTACAAGGTGACCAAAATGACGCAACAAAATTTCTCAGTCCCAGGGCAGTGAAAGAAAGAGTAAGAGATTTCGCGTGGAGGAGAAATGAAAATGCAGATTGGCCGTTATTTCCCCCAGTCATTTGGAACGGACAAGCAGGTCTATTTTGTGGTACATCCCTTTCGAGAGGATTAACTTCCATGGACCTGCCCATGAGCGCCGATGCCAACTTTTCTGCTCACGCCGTCCAGAAGAGACAGAGTTCAGGAAGCCAGTGCACCATCGACCCCTCAAAGACAAATCCTGCCAACAATCCCAACAAGGGAGGACCAACTTGGACATATCAGTCCGGCCCTGAGGGACCAACGTGCACTTCAGGGGGCTGTGGTAAACTTTGCCCAACCGGTTCTGTATTCTGCGGAGATCTGGGAGATAATCCTTTTAATCCGGATTTCTGGGACCCTCTCGACCCTCGAAGTCCTCAAAACCCTGCGAATCCTGATTATGTTCCACTAACAACAAGCAAGACAACTCAAACCCCAACATCAAAATCCACCATGACAACTACAACCGCTTCACCTACACCAACTGGTCCAGCATACGTGCTAGAGGTAAATTTAGATACATTTCTGAGTGAGCTAAACAACATCAATTTGTGGGCTTTCTTTGACGCAATGTCTAATCAAACTCTCCACATATGCGATTCGAAACCAGTTCTCCAGGCCAACGCGCCTAGCAGTCTGGCCCAAGGTACGCGGGTATACCCGAACGGTACTTTCAACGTCAAAACTCACGGGATGAATTGTGTATGGACGGGTGATGGCAAGGGAATTGGTATCCGTGATTTGGTCTGTCCTGGGAAAGATGTTACTTGTCGGGAAGCAGGCACAGTGTCTATACAGTGTCCTACCATCACTGACTTTACTGATGCCTATACCGAGAGGGCCTATTGTTCCTGGTACTGAGGTAATGAGTGGGAGTACTGAATGCATCTCGGCCATACAAGGCCGCTCAAATTGAACCCCCATTTTCTTTATAGCGCATGCATTGAGAATGCTATCTAATTTGAGTGATACATCTACACATGCATCTTGTTGCATTTTGGTACAAGTCCTCCACTTTAATTCTTTTGCAGATGGATGTAATACGGTGTGCTTCCTATTCTGTTCAGCGTCCGAGAACGCATTAATAAACAATTGAAAAGACAAGTATTGGTCTGTTGCCCCCTCGAGTGGATCGCTATCACTCAGTACGTCAAGGTTCCTTCCGTGCTCGCCTCGCCGCCGAAATAGGGGCCATCTGAAAATCTGATTGGTTCTATGAACGAAGCGGCTACGCCGCCCGCATCTTACATCAGATCAACTTTAGTTCCCGTTGGATCTTCTCCTTTTGGTAGCCAACAGATTTCCGATATCCGATATGCGCGCATCCAAGGTCAAGCAGTTGATATATAAAAGCTTCCTTCTTTCTTGTTCTCTTTTTTCAAATATCCGACCACAAAATGTCACAAGTGTATAGTATCCTCGTCGTTGGCGGCGGCATTGGTGGTCTATCTGCCGCAATCGAGCTCACACTCAAAGGGCACTCAGTCACAGTTCTTGAACGTACTTCTAGTTTACAGTCCATCGGAGGCGGAATCTTGATTTCTCCTCAAGCTTGCAAGATCATTGACACTTGGGGATGTTTCGACCGCTTCTTGAAACTTGATGTTATACGAGACAAATTGCAAATTTGGAGGTACGCTGATGGGAGTTTGATTGGAAGTAATGACTTCGGTTGGCAGAAGAATGTTTATGGATATCCGTATGTTCATATATCGTGCTTCTTGTAGGATTGCGCGAGTCGTTAACATCAACAGGACCCTCAACATCACGAGAGAGGATTACCAAAGACTGTTGTATGATCGTGCTCTAGAATTAGGAGTGACAGTCAAGTTTGGATGCAAAGTCGATACTATTGATCAAGCAGTCCCATCAATCACTCTCGCAGATGGAGAATTGTGGAAAGCGGACCTCATTATTGGAGCTGATGGTCAGTTTCCCTCGTATATATTGCAGCTAAGTCTCATTACGAATAGGAATCCGATCAAAAGTCCGCACAACCGTCCTAGGAGAAGTTGTCGACCCTCGCATCTCAGATACTGCATACATTTGCAAGATCTCAGGAGATGCCATGCGCGCAGATCCTCTCACAGCAGCAATCATGGCGCAACCGGATCCTCATGGATGGCTTGCTCCAGGTCGACATGTTGTCGCTTCTCCAGCTCAATGGGGAAAATCGTACTACATAATTCTGATACTTGATAAAGAACATGATCGACACCCTCCTATTCCCGAGGATGCTCGAGACTGGCAAACGAGAGGAGACATCAAGGAATTGAGAAAAATATTCGATGATCATGAACCCAAGCTCAGGAAGATACTGGACATGGTAGATGAGGAAAATTGCAAGTTGTGGAGGGTTGGTATGTTGCCAGACTTGAAGACTTGGATTAGTGAAAGCGGAAAAGTTGTCTTAGTTGGTGATGCTGCTCATGCCCTGAATCCATATTTGGCTCTGGTAAGATCACGCACTTCTCTTACAACCATCTTCAGAGGAAGTCGAAAAGGTGCTCGCTTACACGATGATAGGGAGCGGCGATGGCAACCGAAGATGTCGCAGTGCTGTCCGAGTGTCTGTCTCGCATCATCTCTCCCTCACAAATCCCAATTGCTATGAAAGCTTACGAAACAATTCGCAAACCCCGCGCGGAGAAATTGAAAGCGGCGTCCGAGTTTTCTGGACTAGAGAAGCATTATCCGGATGGAGAAAAGCAGAGGAAAAGAGATGAGTTGATGATGAAAAGTGCAGGTAGTCAGATTGCTGTTCCAAAGAAGGGAGAGAAGAACATGCATCCTAGTGCATGGGTCCATGGTTATGATGCTAGAGGGCATGCAAATACGGAACTTGATCGGTTGTTTGGAGATGATGGGACAGCAACGTTCAGGAATACTGTTCCGGATTCTTTTGGTGAAGGGTTGATTGCTTGATTATTCAGTGGAAAACAAAACCTCATGCTAGTGCAAAATAATCATCTTCATTGAATTCTAGAAACTACATCACATGCAAAATCCATCACTTTGATCCCTTCTCAATCTCCAACAATTGCTTCCCCAACTCCACAAAACACTCTTCATCACTTCTGAACGTCAAACCCAACATTCTTTTCGCCTTCTCGTTCGACACTGTATACGCTCCCTCAGGCAACGAGATTGTTCCCGGCTTTCCTACCGGAGTCCTCTTATCAAGTTCTGGGAAATTACTCCTAAGCAAGTCCGAGATCTCTTGAGAGGAAATTGCCTTCGAACTAACAATGATCCTCTCACTACCCGCCTCCTTTGTTGTCACAGCCCTCACATGCGCAGTGGCAAGATCCCGCACATCGACGTACATATGCACACCTCCTGGCGGCAATTCCGCATCCGTTGTCGAATTGATAAAGTTGTTGTAAATCCTCACATTACTCTCATTAATCTCCGCAACGGTAGCAGCAGGAGAATGCATCGGCCCATAAATCATAGGAGGATTGATGGACACGAAATCAAAGTTCGGTTTCTCTTCTTGAATGAAGTTCCATCCTGCTAGTTCAGCGAACTTTTTTGATGCTCGATAGGCGATTGCTTTATTGCCTTCTATGGCTTGTGTGTAGGTTACTGGGTTCCAATCGGAATCTGTGTATACTTTTTGAGGATTTGTTCCGATCGGCGCTTCGAAGTTGAGGACTGCGGCGCAGGAGGATGTATAGATGACTCTTTTAACCTCGGGTGCGTGCTCTTTGACTGCTTTGAGCAGGTTTGTGGTTCCTTCTATCGCAGGCAGGAGAAAATCTTCGTTCTTGGAGATGGAAGCGAAGAAAAATGGGGATGCTTGATGAAGGACTGTCGTGAATGGTGGATTGGCTTGAACGACTTGATTGAATGCTCCCGGGATGGTCATATCTGGTACGATACCGAAATCCATTTTCGAAGCGTATGTAGGGAAAATCCTTGACAGTTGGTCGGCTTTGGATTGTGAGCGGACGACGCTACGGACTGAGAACCCAGCCTTGAGAAGTTCAGCGAGGATGTGGGTTCCTAAGAAACCATTTGCGCCTGTGAGGAGAATACGCTGAGACATGTTGCTGCAGATTTGAGATCGTGGAAATGCTGGCAATGTTTCGTTTGAAGATGAAGAGATCGAAATTCTTCGATTGACATAGATATAAGATGGATGAGGAATGAGGAATGAGCAATGGATTGAGGAAATGAAGCACAAGATATACTTATCTTTAAGCCGGTGATACTGTTAAGTCCATTCTATACCCGTTCATGATGTGGATTAGATCCCGAAATTGATGCTGTTGATGACTGAACTTGACGCTTAGATTGAGGGAAGATTTAGACGCGAGCAGACTGAAGGTTACGTATCATGCATCCGAGACTTTGAAAATTGTTCAACCAATAAAAGTTGAGAATATATTAGCTGCGTCAGCAAGTCTCTTTACTCCGATGAGAATTCGGAGATGAGGCACTTCGCCGAAATCATCGCAGGGAATGGACATAGCGGATAAGACACGACTCCGAAGAGGAATTACTTAACTCATACGCTCGATGTAATGGGAACAACGTCCAACCATAATAGTGGATTAACTCCTGAAGTCTTTCTATACATGCAGGAGGAAATCTTCGACGAAAAGTCGGCCTCACCCACGTGACTAACCCCGCCCCCTTTTTGGCGGGGTCGCTCGGCGGAATCCCGCTCCAAGTACGTTCGCGACTTCCCGCTCATGTATCCAAATATAACTTAGAAAATCGATTGTTCGTTGCTGCGACTTTCAATACTTTGATCCTTCCTTACACTTGTACAAAGTCTGGAAATTTAAGCTTTTGAAGTCGACGTCACTGCCGCTCCAATTCTCATGTCGTCATCTTTCCGATTTCCCTTTTGACTTATTTAGTTCCTCATGCTGCTTCTTACTTCATTCCACAATTACTCTGATCGACTCAATGTACAGAAGTCTGCAACAACTCAAGATGAAAATTGCCATCACTGGAGCACGAGGAACTGTCGGTAGATTGGTAGTCAAGATCTGCTCTGAAGCAGGTCACCAGACTGTCCAAATAAATCGAACAGATCAGGAATATGACGGTACCAAGAACTCCGAAATGAGAACAGCAGATGCAGCAAACAGCTATGACGATACTCTCAAAGCGTTCATGGGATGTGATGCTGTAATTCACCTTGCCGCGATCCCGAATCCAGTTGATATAGAAGACTGGAAAGTCCACAGCAACAATGTCAATTCTGCATTCAATGGTTTTCGTGCCGCAGCCGACCTTGGTATCAAGCGATTTTGTTATGCATCATCTGTTAATGCAATCGGATTAGCATACGCAAATCAGCCATTGTCTTTCGACTACTTCCCTATCGATGAAGACTATCCTCACAAGCCAACGGATGCCTATGCTTTAGCGAAGCAAGAATCAGAAGTTCAAGCCAGAGCACTTGTGAACTGGTTCCCTGGAATGAACATTGCGTGTTTGCGCATCCACGAAGTTGCTCCTCTCAAGGATGTTCAGAAAGAGCATCAAGAAAACTGGGATAAAGCAGCTGTCATGCAACTTTGGGGTTGGGTGAATCCTGAAGCTACTGCGAGAGCTTGTTTGTTGGCTGTTGAGACGGATAAAGTCAAGGGATGTGAGATTTTCAATATCATTGCACCTACGATGACGCAAGAGACGAGTTCGCAAGAGTTGGCAAAGAAATACTTCCCGAAGGCGGAGATCAGGAGAGATATGAGCAAGAATCAGGCATTTTGGACGACTGACAAGGCAAAAAGGTTGCTAGGGTGGACTCATGACGAGAAGCAGTAAAGTACCGCAATAATTAGAACATGAAAGAATATCATTCCAGGGCCTGTAGGACAATATACGTGGGAAAAGTGAATCTTTCGAAATTCGAGATAAGAAGACTTAAATTGTCCGACAAACTCTGGAACAGTATTATATTGTATCCCAGCTTCGATACAGTCTAGCTATGAAGTGCGCCTCAAGGTCCACTTTGTGGCATGTCTGGAATGTGGGGTTACATTGCGAAGCATCGCATGATGTTGGCTATACGAATTGAAATGCAGAATTCAACACGTGATAGAGCGCAACTTCAACAATATCTATAAATACAACTTCTTCCCCTGCTCCATGCTTTGCTCTACTCAAGTTCAACAACCATGTCTTTCAATCCCTCCATCACAGATGTCCAGAAGTACCTGAAAGCAGACTTCCAACCTATTCATGAGGATCTCTTCTGGGAAGCAGCTGAGTCCAAAACGCCCGAGAAATGGCAAGAGGAGCTGCAATCATCGATTCGAGATCGTCTCAAAGATTTCGATCCTATCAAGCAAGGCTGGAAATTAATAGTTGAGAAGGCATGCATCACGGTCTCAGACATCCGCCTCATGCTTCAACAATACCCTTCCGAACACAGAGAGCAGAAGAAACAATATGTCGTGGCTTCAGCCAATAAAGCCAATTACCTCGTGAATGTACTATTGGGTCGAATTTCAACCAAATGGTATCCAGACGTCGAACATCCCGCTTTCGACGAAGATGATGAGGCGTACAACAACTTCCTCATCCAATCACTCCACGAACTCATGAACTCGAACCCGAATACAGCGATGTACAATCGATTCTTCTTTGCATCGAAACTCAAATGTGTCAACGACCATGGGCGACTACCGAAGAATATCGAGCTGCAAGGAAAAGAGAATTTGCCATTCATGGAACACATTCAACAATGGAATGACAAATACGGATTCATCCTCGTCTTCGGCGACTCGCCTCTAGATTGGGATACCAAATTATCGAAGATGGCCATCGAGAAAGCCAACAAATGCCTTTCCCACAACAGCCCTCAATGTTCCACCAAATTCATCACTTGTGGAACAGCAATGCGTCCCTTTGGAACAACAATCGTTGAATCATTCGAACTCAAGCAATACCTTCTCAGCCATGGAGTCTCTGAAAAGAATATCTTGATCGATACATGCAGCGAGCATACCAATACCAATATCTGGAATGCAGCATGTCTAGCCTTCGAAGCTGGGATGCCGATCGAGAAGAAGATGATTGCCTTTATGCTGGGGGAGCAGTTTGCGTTTGTTGCAGGGAACAAAGATGGTGGGATGAGGCAGAGGACTAAAGAGGAGGTTTGCCCGGATATGTATGATTATTTGACAATTGAGAAGGGGGATATTGATGGGAGTGTTGTGGTGGGATTCAAGGAGAGCTTCAAGGACTGTCCGAAGTGGAGGTTGCAGTGGAAGAATCACGTTGGGAAGGAAATTGAGGTTGAGGATATTCTTGAAGAGGGGTTTGAGTATCTTTGAGGATTGTCGGGGTTCTTGAACTTCAAGCTAGCGTTTTCTTGGTTGCTTTTCTGGAGTGGATCACTGAATAGATAATTTGAAGATTTCCACGGCTCTCATTAAGGATATAAGTTTGCCTGCGTTGCTACATAAATATTTGCCGTGTTGTATGACTCGGCTACTTTTTCCGCACCCAACTGTGAAGATAAGCAGATCCCACTGTTGCTAACCATAATCACTTCCAAACTGCGCAGGAATCAAGGCCTCCTCTTCCTTTCCACCAGCTAAGGATAGAACAATGTTCAACACCAAAACAAAAAAGCAGTACAAGTGCTGACATGATTACCACATTTTTCTTGTAAAGAAATGAAAGCATAGCCATGGGGACGTCCCATCACACAACCAGCTCCCCATCAGCAACAACATCCCAAATACCTTCAACATCCTTCCAAGTACTCATCTCAAACTCCTTCTCCCAATCCAAATACCTCTGCCACGTCGAAATCACCGTCTCAAGAATCTCCTTGAAACTCGTCACATCATCATCCTCCCTCGCAATCCTAGCTCTCTGCTTCAACTCCGCAAAGTGCTGGAACCCAGAATTGAGATCTTGGTTCATTTGCGTAGCCACATGATTGCAGTGCGCTTTGATTTTCGTGAGTAGCACTTCGAGTCGCCAGTAGCCGTCGAAAACTGGACTGGGAGGAAGTGAGGGGGTTGATGCAGCAAGTTGCCGAGACCATGATTGTAGAAATTCACTGAGGTTTTCGTTTCTCTGTCCTGGGTCGAGGAGCTGTAACATGTAATCTCCCCCGCTGCCGGCTTGAGACATGAATATTGTGATCGAATCAACACAAGCTCGTCCGATGTCACAAAGTCGTCTGGAGGGACGGAGAAGCAATTCTATAACGGAGAAGACTTCGTCTGGATCATTGTAGGCTTCGCCGAATTCGAACTCGATCTCTAAGCAGTTGATGCGTCGTCCGGTAATTCGGAAACGATTCACCAGTCGATGAAGGTGATCGCTGAACTCGTAGAGTCGTTGCAACCGAGCTTGGCCGTTCATTGTACCATCATTTTCATTGAGAACAAACTTTCCGAAGAAAACGATTTCGATCCGGAAACGTTGGATTAGGTTGAAATACCTTGGGCTCAGTGGTGCTTGCCAAACAGGTTCCAGTTGAGTTGGTGCTTGAAGGGCATCAGGGAGGTATGGCGGTATCGAATAGTTTGCTGGTGCAGGATGGGGATATGGTGTATTCTGAGGTGGAATTATATGATTTCTTGCCATCATAAGACGTCTCTTGTTTTGTTGATCAAGTAACATAAGTTGCATCTGATAATCTTGCAGAGCATGACCATGATTCCCATAATGAGGAAGGGGCAATTGTTGTTCCGAAGCAGAATTGCACATCCTTAACCCATGTTCGGAAACTTGGATAGTAAACGTATTGGATGAATACAGAAGCCTGCTTGTCTCGTCATGTATTTGTTGGTTGACACGAAGGATGGACATATGAGTTTTCTCATTGTCAGTCCTCCGATTGGTGTGACCGTAACTAGAAGGGATGGTTTTGTTCGGCAACAGCAGATCGCTACTCAAAGAGTTAGTACTGTAAAACTGACATGAGCTCTGAGAGCTCGAAAATCTCTCGGAATATTTCAAAAGACTTTGTCTTTTGCCAGGACTCCTCGGGCAGCTTCCAACTTCAAAACACAGATTATGAACAAACTTACTAAATTCGATTTCTCAACTCGAGTGGTATCTTGAGGAAATAACAAGGCATCGCATGGTTGGTGTGTGCCGCGCAACGTTGGAATGAATGCGGAATCCACTGGCAGATTCTTCCACAATCAATTCCACACGCCAATGGCACCTTGCAGTATGCAGCCCTTTTGAACTGATCTTGATGAAGACGGCAAGTTGGCATCATTGGTGGTTGAAAGGAAGCTGCTTTCTTGATGCACTGAGAAGTTTTGTTCCTTCTAAGGGTCCCGTAACATATCTTGAGGCCAGCATCATCATGGAGTCTACACGATTGGAGATGATCGATGGGTGTATTTCCACGATTGTGGGTAGGAACTGGTGGAAGTGCGACAACTGGTGAGAGTCCGAATGTGGTGATTGGAGAAAGCGTAGTAGGGCTCCAATTGTCCGAAATATATTCCATCATGGCAGTCTTCTTACATCATCCCGCTGCAAGGGTGGACTGAAACCTCAAGAGGTCGATTTGTGCTCGAAGAGATTGAAAATCTTCTGCGACAACCGAATCCTGGATGGTTCAATCAATGAAGAACAGCTTACGAAGGAAGATTTGACTGTCGCAGACAATTGTATCGAAGAAAAAAGAACCAGATATTAAAAAGAAAGAGAGATAAGCAAAGGGAGAAGAAAAGAAAGTTGGTTTTATAGACGAAGCGGGAAAAGAAAAGACGCCCGAGTGAGTGAGCGAGAAATCACAAAATGATTTGTTTGCCTTGTTGCAGCCTTCCAGGTTCCCCCCACCCTGTGACACCACCCCTCGCTAAGCGAGCCAATCCAGGGGGGCGATTGGCGACTGTCTGTCTTGCTGCAACGCACCACTTTCGGTTGCCTGCATGCCGCCTTATCGCCGCCTCACAAACGCCCTCTCTTGTACGAAAATGAGCTGCGACATCCGAACCATCTCTCCTAGTTGTCAGGTAGTCCCAATGCCTCCCTTCTTGTGGGTGCATCAGTGTCAAAGTATGGCTTCTCGGCTAAAGAGGTGACTCTTGTTCCATGACGAGGCTCTGATCCCTCGTAATCCCATGAGGCATTGTGGATCGTGATGCGGTTATCCCTGAATTGTCAGTTTGTTCACAATATACCTCTGGAACTCACTTACCACAAGGCACTTGTTCTCGGGGTCCACTTGAATCGAACTTGAATGTCGACATTTTGCTCATACACATCGTACAGGTAATTCAAGATTAAATCGCTCTCGGCTTTATCCAATCCCACGATTTCTTTGGTCATGGCTCGATTAACGAAGAGAGACTTCCACCCAGTGGCCGGATGAACTCGAACAATTGGATGAATGCGCTCGATGCGCTTCGGTCCTGCAGTTGGATCGTTGCGGTCGAGATAAGTGTGCGCGCTGACATAGACAGCTTTTCTGCCATCAATAATTTTGCGGAATTCAGGGCTGAGCTTCGAATAGGCAGCATAGCCGCTCGCCCAAAGTGTATCTCCACCAATGGAGGGAATCGTATCATTATGCAGGTGAGTGATGCCTGCGGGATGCTTCTCGTGGACAAGATCACTGCGAAATGTTAGACTGGATAAGGCATTTTATGAGGCGGCATACGTGTGCCATTTGGAAGCTCCTCCTGGTTGTCTGAACGATGCCTTCCTTTCTGTTGCTTGAAGTGCAGGCCAAATGATAGTGACTCCAGGGACGCCCGGAACATGTGGGACTTGAGGCTGGAAAGTGTCAGTCATATTCTGTAAGGCTGAACATCCTCTTACATGGATCTCGACTTCTCCAAAATGTTCACCGAGCTTCTTCTGTTCTTGAGGGGTAAGATCTTGGTCTCGGAAGAATACCACAGATCTTTCTGCAATTAACAAAGCCAACTCGTCCCTTTGTTGATCGGTCAAGTCTTTTAATTGCAGACCGACAATCTCAGTCCCAATGTGCTTGGTCAAGTCAATGACTTCCTTTGCTGCAGAGAATAGAGCGCTCTTGGACTTGTCAGCTCGCGCACCAGCATCCACATGTTCGCGATCCACATTTCTGATTTCAATTGCATCGTCAAGGTAGAGAGGCTTGGCAGGACGTTCGGGATAGCCGTTGCTCAGATTTATGCCCGCTTTCTCCAAGCGAGCGCGTGCTGCAGCTGGCAGTGCAAGAGTGTCTTTCTTTTGTACGACATAATCCTTGATTCGAGAATCAATTGGGAGAACTTCAGTTGCGGATGGAGCCATTATGATTTTGATTTCTTGTTTGAGTAAATTTGATACTTTTGAGATTAACAAGTGATGGTCGCGAGTACTTGTACTTTCATTAACCTCGTTATCGAATAATCATACGAGACAGATCTGATTTCTAATTGTACGTATCTCGTTTTCCGCGCCTGCAATTACGTCTTACAAAATGAGGGGTAGCTTTGTTGACGATCTCGCAATGGATCAGCGTTGAGTGGTCGCGAAGTGTGGGGTTGAGTGATTGCGTGCTCCAACCTTAAGTTTACGACACTCAGAATTATCACCACCCTCAGCCTACCTTCTCCTATTCTAGATCTTTGATTGGCGGGTGAGATATAAAATGCCCGTTCTGTCCGCACTTGTGAGCACATGCATCTCTTATCTTATCGAAGCTTTCCATCAGCCTGTGAAAGCATTCCACTTTCAATTATACGTGGCGCGGACGATAGCGAGAGATATGCGGTAACGGGATTGCAGTTCTGGTAAGCTCGGATCATTGTCTTGGGGTGTGCTCGGAAAATGACCGTTTTTGGACTTCAAAGATCAGCACGCCATTTTAATTCTGACTTGATCATTTTGTACCCAGGTGCGAACATCATCCACTTCTTGTTCTGAGATGAGTTTTTGGTCATCAAGGGATACAAGATGGATCTCATCGTCAATCATACCTTCTCGTCAAACTCATCGACCAAGACAACAATCATACTTGTTGGTAGCTATGTCAGATGATAGAGAGGATGTCAAAGCGGGCAGTCCAGATGTAGCTGCTGAATTTGAGTCCGAAGGCAGCGGCTCAGAGATGTTGTCTGAGAAAAAAGCACCATGGTGGTCTTATATTTGGGTGAGTTATATAAAGAATTCTCAGATCTCACTGACATGAGTAGGATTACGGCCCAGGTAGATCTTTTGAGGAGGTCAAATTCATCCAGAAGCTCGACATCGGACTTCTCACCATTCTTTCCTTGGGATATTTTATCAAGAACCTAGACCAGACCAATATTTCAAACGCATACGTCTCTGGGATGAAAGAAGCTCTGAAGATGAATTCCAACCAATTAAACCTGATCGATATCGCTTGGACAACAGGTTACGTTATCGGACAGCTTCCATCACAATTCATCCTCACCAAAGTCCGTCCATCGATCTGGATCCCGTCTTGCGAACTTGTTTGGACGATCCTCACTTTTTGTTTGGCGGCAGCAACTTCAGCGAATCAGGTCATCGCCATTCGATTTTTTGTAGGCTTAGTAGAGTCGATTTTCTATCCTGCAGCACATGTCTTGATAGGTTCTTGGTACAAACCTTCGGAACTTGGCAAGCGAGCATGTATCTTTCATGCTTCAGCGGCAGCTGCTGGTATGTTCTCGGGGTATCTGCAAGCAGCAGTGTACAAAGGTCTTAATGGTCATCTTGGGAAAGCAGGATGGCAGTGGCTTTTCATCATGGACGGAGTTATCAGTACACCGATTTGTCTGGCGGGATTCTTCTTGATCCCGGATCTACCCGAGAATACTCGGGCATTTTATCTCAATGAAGAAGATTCTGCATTGGCTAGAAAGAGAATGGATGATGTTGGACGAGCCCCTAGGAAGAAATTGGGCTGGTCAATTTTGAGAAGAGTTTTTACGAGGTGGCATGTTTATGCTTTGACGGTGCTTTACATCATCTTCATTAATACAGGTCCTTCATCGAGTGTTTCGCCAATGGCTTTATGGCTGAAGGCAACCGGTTGGCCTGTCACACAAATTGTAAGTCTCAAGCTCTATAGCATGTCCTATGCTGACGAACGAGAACATCATTCCAACGGGACAAAGCGCGGTCCAGCTTGTTACGACAGTCACTTTTGCTATGCTCAGCGATTTTCTTCGCAATAGACCAGCTGTGATGTCCATTTCAACAGTGCGTCTTCCACTACTCTTACTAACGCAGCTAATTGTCTTAGTTCTTTGGATTCCTCTCTGCTCTCCTTCTTGCGATATGGACCATCCCAAGTGGTCTACATTGGTTCGCGTACTTCATCTCCAAAGCGGCCGTCCCTTATGGTCCATTGTCAATGTCCTGGGCAAATGAAATTTGTGGTGCCGATGCAGAAGAAAGAGCAGTCGTGCTCGGAGTTATGAATGCGAGCGGGTATGCAGTCAATGCATGGTTGCCGCTGTTGACTTACCCCGTGACGCAAGCTCCAAGGTTTAAGAAGGGGTTTGTGTTTAGTACAATTGCCTTTGTGGCGCAGTTTGGAATTACGGGGCTGGTGGCTTGGTTGCATAGGAGGGAGAAGGGAAAGAAAGTCTCAATAGAAGAGGGAATCTGAGCCTCTCCAGAGGTGACCTCTTCGAGAGGTGAATAAACGATATTTTCTACTACTAAAGGCTTGCAAACGCGCAAGAGATCTTCAAGATCTAGGTTCGTCACGAACCCGGTTCAACATCAACCAATTAATTCTGTTCTCGGAACAGTACTGCTTTCAAAGCAGGAGCAACCACAAGTTGCCTATCTCAACACGAGATGCTTGCAAACACGCAAGAGATTCTTCAAGAATCTGTACTATCTACAAGGTTCGACACGAACCACTGTTCCAGAACAGTACTGCTTTCAAAGCAGGAGCAACCTTAAGGTGCTCATCTGATGTAGATGGGTGCGTTAGAGATGTGAGGTGTGAGATGGAGTGAAAGATTAGGCACATCAAGGAGATCCAGCCAGACCGTACCACCTCAATTCTTCATCAGAGTCCATGTGGTCATCAGTGTTCAGGCCCTCCTCGATAATCTTCTTTTCACCCTCGGCCCTCTCTGGTGGAGACTCCTGACCACTGCCTGTCTTCTGGAAGTTGCCTCCATCTTGTGCAAGCAATTGCGAGTATTGGGCAAAGAAACTATGTCCAACGGGAAGATTATCAAAGACCTCCATCATAATAAAACGAAGTTTTGCAACGGCTTTGTCGACCTGTGATAGCATATGGTCTTTGGAGAGCATCAAACGCCCAGTGACCTCCTCGTCTACAAGGCGGCGCTTGATTTCCTTCTGTGCATCGATCTTGCTAGCCTCGCTCTGTGTTTCCGTGGCTTCTACAAAGTATTCCCACTTTCTCTTATTTCCTTTCGGAGCTGTAGGAGCTGTAGGGCTCACCGTCGCGGTATTTGTGTTATTGTTGTTCGCCAGTGAAGGTCCAGAAGTCTGCGGCTCTAAAGTGACACCTTGGTGGTATTGCGGTCCTGCATTAAGTGAAGAGCTTGCGGTGTGTTTTGTCACTTCTGCGAAGATGCGATCTGGGACTGTGACGTAGCCTTTCTGATTGTATTCGAACAAGAAATCGTCGATATATGGACTCAGACCATTGCGCTTGTATCCCCAACGGAGCTGCTTCTCGTACTCAAGCAGAAATGCATACGCACTCTGAGCTCGATGATACGGAGGCGACTCAGACTGCACTTTCTCCTGCGCCTGAACCCATATGTGGAAGAAAATTTTATCGTCAGCGACTGGATATTCCCCTTCGATGGTGACCTTGAAGTACCCCTCGACAGCACTGATCGATTTTCGATCAGCACCGTACAAGTAGCATTTAAAGACAGTGTATATGGGAATCTCGAATTCGATATCTCCGCTTTCATCCCTCCACGGCCAGTGAAGATGTCGTCTGTCAGTCGCATGGGAGCTATGGGTTGGTACCATGCCTCCACCTCGACCTCCACGTGATCCGCCGCGACCTCTGCTAGCCGTTTGTTGCGGCTGCTGCTTCTGTCGATGTTCGTTGTCACTGGGTGAAATCCCTAGAATGGTAGAGTGTGGTATAGGGCGTGGTCGATTTGATCCTCCAAAGTGGCCGCCGCGCCCATGAGCAGACAGCGTACTGCCGATCGGATTGGTGGTAAGGTCCGGTGGACCAGCAAGTAGAAGCGTCGATGTATTTATGCCCTAGATTTCAGGAGTCTGCATCTGGGGAACGACATTTGGATCTGATGGAAGACCCATGTTCTCGAACGCGGCAAGTAGAACTGCGTGACCCTTTGCTCTTTGGGGTTCGGAAACTGGGAAGGCTGGGTTGCCTGGTGGGACTATGGAGTCATTAGCCAGAAAATACACGCCCGAATGATCGATCTATCTTACAGAGATGCTTCCAGCCATACCAGTCAATGTGCTTGTTAGTAAGCGGTAAATTGAGCTCGTCCTTCAAGATAGCCTTGTGGCGAGGCATTGTGATATTGCGGATTGCAATTCTCATTTCTTCTGCATGCCCCGGCGGATAACCCGCCTGTCGGGCTTGTTCGTCAAGAACAGGACCAAGTTTGCAATATTTTGACATATCGCTGAATCGAAATCGTGGTGTTGATGTTGACTTCGTTGAAGAAGAAAGAAAACGCGAAGCGCGAGATAAAGTTATTTTGATATAAGGTTTCTCGGTAGCGTTGTTTCACGTGAACATAAAAGTGAGAATTTAGAAGAGGCTAAGATTTTAGGGCACGAAACCCGTGGTATAAAAGTGAACGAGTTGTAAGCAGACCTTTTCTAATTTTCGTCCAAAAACGCAGCAACAATTGCGCACCACAATGGACGGCAACGAAAAGAACAAGAATATAGATGCCATCGGGCCACCTACGATCAAATCATCGACGAATATCGAAAGCACAGGATCTGAAAATTCCCAAAGGTTCAGTGCTACCATCCTCCCCGGATCTGGTGTCAATACCACGCAGGCCGCGCAGGCAGAACGCGGTCTCAAATCGGGAAGATCCACTATCATCAATGCACCGACTACGATTCCACAGCCGAATGTGATTTTAGATGGGCCGCCTGCTACAAGAGACAGCAGCATAGAAGTAACGAGCCAAATGATCGAGCAAATGGCTGCCCAGTCGTGCGCGACTCCTGTTGCTCCCCCGAACTCAGCAACAACCAGCGGCCACCTAGCCTCGCTGTTGGATCGCTTTGCGACGATGCACAAGGAATCGATGGACCTTCAACGAGAAATACTGGCTGCTATAGTTACTTTCAATGACAATGATACTTCTGCAGACTCGCCTGTCTTTATTGCGCCCTCGAACCCACCAACTGCAAAGCGTAAGCTTATAGAAGAGGATGATTCTGCCGCCCCTGCGAGTTCTAGAGTCAAGCTAGAACCGACACGAGAAGAATTCGTTATTGCGTCTCCACGCGAGGATCCAATGAGGAATCATCGACGAGGACGAGGTCGTCGGCGCCGAGGAGGTGGTCAGGCTCAGCCGATAGACAACAACACGAAAATGGCAATCTCAGGTCATGTTTTCGGACGCCCGAAAGACAGGATTCGTCTGCTATCGGGTGCGTGGGATCCTTTACGAGAGGTTCCACGACATGAAACAAAAGTCGGCAGACGACAGCTCCTCCAAGACGATCTCGAGATGGTAGCGAGCAGTGCTCCCCGACAATCACAGCCAGCCAACCCTCCACAATTGCGTCATCGATTTCGATCAGATTAGTCTAGTCTTACACGCAAGGAGGAGGAGCTAGCTGATGATATCAGACAGACGCTTGCCACCGACTACTGCAAGAATAACCGCGAACTCAAAGCTCGGGATATTCGACACTACACCAAGGAAGATTGCGGGAATTGCGGAGAGAGACACCCAGAAGCTACCTGTCCGGTCAACTTCTGCGGGACTTGTAGTTCCCGAGGTCACCGATCCTCCAAGTACCCGAAGTCGCAAAAGGTTTGCACCTGCTCGCACCATCCAGGGCACTTGCTGAAGGAGTGTAAAGAGCGCTGCCTCTACGAACCCTGCAACAGAGCGCACTCGGCAATAAACTGTCCCAAGCGATGTTGCAAATGCGGCTCATTCCAACACAGCGGCCGGGATTGCAAGGAGGTCATTCACTGCGGATGCGGTCGAGGCATTCACTTCGCTCAAAAACACGGAGGTGGATGTATGACCAAAGGTTGTGGCTTGTACTTCTGTCACTTGCATTGCGATACGTGCGGCCTTTCTCCTGCATTGCACCCGGCCGGGCGATGCACTGCCAGTGTTGTGCAGGACTTCGTGAATCCCGTTGCTGGTGACTTCAACACCGACCCTTCCATCCGCGGCACAATCAGAACCCTAAAGTGCCTCCATCACGAGGGGACATACAACTTCGGAGAATGCTGTCTGAGTTGTGACAGGGAACTTAAGTCTCGAGAACTGCAGAAGTTGATTGATATCGCCACAGATGCCGAAAACCTGGCAGTCATGGAGCAGCAAATGTATGATGGCTGGGAGAGTCGTGTGATGGTACTCAATGGCATTGGCGATGAGGCCCGCGAAAAACTTCTCAGACGTCTCGACGAAGAAAGAGAACGAGAACAAAAATATCTGGAGTCAATACAATAGACGGATTGCACATCCTTCTGGCACTAATAGTGTCAACTCCATTGAATCTCATCTTTCCGATCTCTTCATGCATCGATTGATGCAAAGTAACAATTGTTACCTGTGCAAATGGCACATTGAAGCGTTGATTATACGCTACACTGTCTATTGACAACTGTGAGAATTTCACATAGCTGCTATTGCATGCACCGTGTTGATTATTACACGCCCCGCGTTGATTACACGCTACTTTGTCAATTGACAATTGTGACAATTTCACCTGGCTGCGATTGCACGCCGCGGCATTGTCTTAATGCTACTTGGTATCATGCATGCCGCATTTAAAATGAATGGATTTATTTCCCTTCAGCTCCAACGACCATGACGAGAAGCGAGGTTTGCAACATGCGTGAAAGTCACCGAATATTTCTTTCATATATTCATTTCTGTCCCAAGTGGCGTGATGTCTAAATATAATTAGATCCCATCCATTATTATCCAGATGGTATCAACCTTAAGATCAAAAAACCTGCCATGGAACTGTTTACATATTTGTTTTTGGATTAGCGAAGCCCCCCTATTTCTACGGCACCCTGAAGTTCTTCGGTCGCTAAATTCAGGGGGCGGGGTACTGAATGTGGGGCTAGCAAAGGCTGCACATCAGCGTCAAAAGCAAGCCCATCACAAAATTTCAACAATCAAATGTAAGAGATTATTTTTGATAAGAGATTTCGGTCATTATTTTGTACGCAAACTTTACATGATGGGTAAAAGCTCAAGCAATCCCAGGAATTCTGAAATTCGCTGCCGACGAAGCTAGTGCGGTGCGGGGTCCAAGGGGGAATTCCGATCATCTCTCGAATAGAGTTTGAGGGGCTCATATATTACGACAGATTTCAAGCCAATCTCATTCGACATTCAATCCTGTCAATTGAGAGAAGATGAAGGCCTACCAATTTGAAGATGCATCAACCGGCCTCCAGCTCCGTGACATTCCAGTCCCAAAAGCAAAAGCGGGTGAAGTCCTACTCCGCGTCGAAGCAGCTGGACTATGCCACACAGACTGTCATATCATCGGTGGTCATGTCGATGACTGGATTCGAAAACGTCCAATTACTCTCGGACATGAAGTTGCAGGAGTCATCACCGAACTTGGATCCGCTTCCGAGTTCAAAGTTGGAGACAGAGTAGCAGTCAGCCTTCCAGGTCACTCAACAGAAGAACCAGATTGGAAGAATGCCGTGGGGATGGGATTTGATGGCGGCTATGCAGAATTCATGACCGTATCGACAAAATACGTCGTCCCAATTCCAGCAAACGTGAGCTTCGAGCAAGCAGCCGTGGCAGGAGATTCAATCTTGACAGCTTACCACGCCGTAGTCCACGAGGCAGAAGTAGATTCCACAAAGACGGTGGCTGTCATTGGACTAGGCGGTGTTGGAATAAATGGTGTCCGCATAGCTGCTCTTCAAGGCGCAATTGTATACGGCATCGACATCGATGAAGGGAAGTTTGAGGGAGCCATGAAGCAAGGCGCGAAAGCTTGTTTCAAAAATTTCGAGCAGGCTTCAGACATCAGATTCGATGCAATCCTTGATTTTGCAGGAGTAGGTACGACTACTGCTGCTGCAGTGAAAGCTGTCAAAGCTGGAGGTCAGGTGGTGCTGGTAGGCATGGGTGCACCCATAATGGAACTTTCTACATTGGCAATCGTTACTCGAAGGATCCAGCTTCGTGGGTCGCTGGGTGCCAGTATTCCTGAATTCAGCCAAGTTCTAGCGCTGATCTCCAAAGGAGATATCGTACCTGTGCTGCAGGAAATTCCTTTCGAAGATGTCGTGGAAGGATTGAAGCGAGTGGAGAGGAGTGAGGTCAATGGAAGGCTGTTCACCAGACCAAACAAATGAATTAATTGTTCGTCATGCTTCTGGATCATTGATTTTCCATTCTCATCTATCTATATTATGACAATTGTGGGGAACCTTGATCCAATATATTTTATCAAGTACCGGTCTTAGCCGAAGATATATTGCGTGCCTTTACCAGATCTCGGTAGATTGCAGAAACAGCATGACATCAAAGTCTAGGCATGTTATAATTTAAATTATTCAAACCTCGAAAATTGACAGAAGATTCACTGTGATCTTATCACGATGATTTTGCAGCAATTTTTGTTCGTTACCACGAGTCTGTTCTGCTTCTTCATTTGTACGTATGCGCAACGACTCACAGTTGATGTTGGCTACGGTGTTTATACCGGGGTGACCAACAGTACAACTGGATTGAACATCTGGAAAGGGTTTGTCGTCCACCATCCTCAGAAGTCTAGAATGCTGAACCACTTTTTCAGAATTCGCTATGCGGCCCCACCAACAGGAGCACTTCGATGGCAAGCACCACAAGCTCCTACCACAAACCGAACCATCGTCATTGCCTCTACATTTGGACCGGCATGTCCACAATCATTCTCACAATTTCAAGGAGCTCCATTCTGGATTGGGAATGAAGATTGTCTCTTCCTGAATGTTTACGCCCCTTCGAATGGAAGTAAATTGCCTGTGCTGGCATCCATTCACGGTGGTGGCTATGGACAAGGAGATGCCTCACAGGATATGTCTTCGTTTATCAATACAAATGATAATGGCCTAGTAGCAGTGACGATTCAATATCGAGTATGATTTTTCCAGCGAACCTATCCAGTCAGCTAACTTTCAGATAGCTCGGTGCATTTGGTTTCCTATCCTCAGCTGAGATCAAAGCTCGAGGGGTCTTGAATGCTGGTTTGTTGGACCAGAATTTTGCTTTCCAATGGATACAAAAGAACATCGCTCAGTTCGGAGGCGACCAAAATCGAGTCACCATTGCTGGCGAATCAGCTGGTGGCGCTTCTGCCATGCTCCATGCGATTGCCCAAGATGGTTCTCTAGGAACAAACTTGTTCAAGAATGTGAGTCAGAAGCTTGAGCTCCTAAATTACTGGGCTGATGCTGCGTTCCAGATAATATCAGCTTCTCCTTTTCTTCCATCGCAGCCAAATTTCAGTGATCCTATACCAACACAGCATTATTATGACTTTTCTAAATCTGCTGGTTGTCCTTCATCAGGAACTGTGTTTGATTGTCTAATTACCAAGGATTCTTTGACCCTACAATATGCCAGCAATTTGGTATCGACAAATCTACCTACACCACATGGAAACTGGCAAGTTTACCATTCTTCATTCAGAATTAGCTGATGCGAATCCAGGGCTTTCATTCCAGTTACAGATGGAACTTATGTCACTGGATTACCAAGCGTGCAGCTAAACCAACGACGAGTGAATGGTCTGAGAGCACTTGTTGGGGTTCGACACTTATCTCCTTAACTTGAACGTTTACTGAAATATAGCAGAACAATGCAAATGAGGGATCCCTGGTAGTTCCAGCCACAATCATTACAGAAAATGATCTGATCACCTGGATCAAGAGCAATTTTGCCAACTTGTCAACCACCAACATTACAGCCCTCCTCGCCGCATATCCAAGCACTTCAGGTCCTGTCAATTCGGCTGATCCAAAATACGAGACTAATGGCTATGGTCCAGGGACAGCCGTCAACATTAGCCAAGTTGGCACCGGACAACAGCAACGAGCATATGTACGTTCAATCTACATCTCAAAAGAGGTACTGATATAAATCAGGATATGTACGCCGAAGCAGCAGCAGTATGCCCAAGTTACTGGCTATCGACTGCGTTCACTAGTTCAAACAAAACTGCGTACCACTACCAGTATTCCGTTCCTTTCGCCGTTCACGGTTCAGACGTTTCCGCATATTACGGTCCGCCTACTGATAATCAAGGTCCGGAATTCGTGACTGCTTTCCAAAGTATGCCCTTCTCAATTCCCCAGCAGAACATGAAATTAAATCACCATGGTAGAAATCTACGGCAACTTCATCACAAAAGACGATCCATCAATCCCCAATGAAATCGCAAACGGTCCATCTTCAGCAGATCCAAGCGCAATCAATGCAGCAAGCAAATGGCCAAAATGGACAGACCAAAACCCTCAGCAACTCAACCTTAATGAAACAGGAGGTACTGCTTATACCGTCGTCACAGCGCAAGGCATTCCAGTCACCCAATTCAAGGAGCCTGGCTTGAGGAATAGCATTACAGTCGCTGATGCGTCGACGTGGGAGGGAGGGCGAGGAGAAAGGTGTGAATTTTGGAGACGATTGAGTCCGTTTGTGCCTCAATGAAAAATGTTGCAGCTGCGATTCGTTCTGGAGGAGAAGCAGTCATGTTCGAGTGACATCTTGTAGCACCGCCGCTCTTGGGGAGACATTCGGCTTGATATCCCGTCTATAATTGGACATCGCGGCGCTTTTCGTGACGGTGCTGAAAAAGCAAAAGCGCCACCTCATGCCTTCTTCGCATGATCTCAGAAAATAAATACCATCCTTCTCTATATTCAAAACTCTACTCTTCGCGATAATGTCAAGCTTCACTTGTGATGATGCAGCGAACAGATCCTCCCTCAAAAGGTGCGAATGCACTGCCAGACATGTCTCGACTATGAGTCTTGCACGAATTGCTACGTCTTGGGCCAATTCTCAGGTGACTTTGATCAGGAATAGTGGTGTAAGCAATGCCCAACGAGGTGTACATGTACCCCCGCAGAATAAATATGGACAATCAACAAGTTGGACACCGCTGTTCAATCCTGATGCGAGACCAGCTCCCGTTTTCGTGACGAAGATGCAGCAGATTTTTGCTTGTCTGGATCCAGGTTGGATTGGATATCTTAGTCCAGAAGCGGGCTCAGGAGTATCCTGCTCAGCAGATCATTTGTATGGCAGCTCCGAATCTTCGGAACATGGCCCTCGAATAATCGAGAACTTGACGCAGAAAGGGGTCTGACGTGAAAGTATCAAGTTCCCATTTGGAGAGAAAATGCTTTGAGACGCGCACAGAATCAACTTCAAACAGCAAGAATGGCAGCAGATATTCAAAGAAAAGGTAATCTAGCAGCTGTGAATGCAATTGGAGGGACGCAATATGAATACAGATATTAATTTATATATATTGATGCAGCACTAGCGACCAATGAAGTGCAATTCCAAATAGCGAACAGGTATGTAGGTGACAAGAGTGAAGACAAGAGCCAGCTCATTGCCAACATCTCCACCGTAATCTCCAATCTTGCGAGCAATAGGTCCAACCCACCAAGTCTCGTCCATTCCCACGACCGCACCAGCAATGCCTGCAGCGAATGCACTCAGTCCAGCAATACCGATCGGCATTTTTGAAGCAGTATTCCAAGCGGCAAGATCGTAATTATGGAATCCATTCCAACCATCACGGAACCAGTAATGCTCGGTAAATAGGATGACGAAGAAGGATGTGTTCCAATATCCAAGAAGTGACAAAAAGTTTTGCAGAACGGTCAAGAGATGGTTCCGTCCTGCGATGGCGATTAGAAGGATAGCCACGAATACGAGCAAAGTCCAGACGAAGCGAGGTATAAGAGATAGTGGTTGAGCGAATTGCTGAATCGAAAGAGCTCCACTATAGATCGCAATACAATTCATACCGATTCCAGACATGACCAAGAGGACCAGGAGGAATTTTGCAAAGCCGCGGGGAAATAGGATATGCTGAAGAAGAAAGCCGACTCCTTGATCATCGTAGACGTCGGCCCAATCCGAATTAATCCCCATGGTACTTCCAACACAACAACCCAAAATCATTCCAATGCAAGTCGGTATCGCAATGCCGCATGTAGTGTGTAGGAAGACCTTGAATTTCGAGGTGTTGACCGGATATTGACAATAGTAATCTGAGACGATGGAGCACCAGGAGTTCGAAGAACCGTATACGACAGCGAAAAGTGTTAGGCAAGCACCTGTGTTGGTCAAGCCAGTGGCGACGGCTGGAGTTGAGAGGGAAGCGCTCGGAGCCAGTTCTCCGTACATCACCATGAAAATGATGAAGAATACAGCCCAAGCATACTTTTCGTATGACAGGACAGCTCGAAGCCCAACAAACGAGAAGATCACTCCGATGACTGCAACAATAACCACACCCAGCACGAGGTTGATGCGGCCATCCGAAACAGCAGAGAGAGCCAGCCCTCCAGTTATGCATCCAACCGATGACCAGCCAACTTGTTCGATAACGTTCAAGAACGCAATGATCTTTGCAGGCCACCAACCCATACTATATCGAGAAATGCTGACCTGTCTCAAACCCATTGATGGTCCCATTGTTGCACACCAGCCCTAGAAAATGTTAGAGTCTGAACATCAGAGAAGAAGACGGTCTTACAGTGACAGCGCTTCCAACGAAACTCGCAACAATTGTGATCCAGATCGTTTGGGACAACGACAAGCCTAATTCCCATCCTAGGAATCCAGTCGTGAAGCAGCTCAAGTTCATTGTACCACTTGCCCACATCAAAGCCATGACAATTTGACTACTCCATTTGCCATAAGCTGGATCCCGGTCCTCTGGCAGCATTCGTGCGGGACCGTGAGCTTCAACACCAATCTTCTTGTCCAGCAGATCCTCATAATGTCGAAGAGTACCCAAGAATCCTTTGTGAGCTACAGCTTGAAGATTGGGAGGCAATTCGGGATCCTCGCTGTAATCCGCATCGGATACGTAAGGTTTGATATCCTTCTCGAGGTCTGGGCTCGACATGATGGCGGGGAAGAATACGATCAATTGGGAGGGTAATATTGATCGATGAAGAGTGTCGTCGACAAGAATTGAAGCTTGCAGGAAATTTCCATTCTTATCAATTCCATGAAGATTCTCGTGGCAACGCAACCTGTAGTCCCACAGCAGCGGGGTGCGCAAAGGATAGTGGGGACAGCTTGAATCTCTTTCCTCATTAGGAAGGTGGCTAGAAAGCTTATTGTTGCACTTGCCCAGATCCTGCAAATTCTAGAAGGGAACTCGCGTGTCAGCCATCAGCTATGTCTGCTATTGGATAAGACGAGGACGATCTCGGAGAGCCCGCTACAAACGTTCTCGTCCCCAGAATCCTTGTGCTTTGCATTCTGTTGGTAACGAATACTCGACAAGATGAGGATTGAGGTACCGACACTTCGAAACAACTTTCATCTATCTGTCAGACTTTTCATTCAAACAATTCAGAGAAGATTGCGCTGGTCATATAAATCGTTTGCTTCTGTGTTGTTATCGCATCCCACACTGCTGAAGGACCTCGGTTCTATGGTGGGCATGCCAATCTCGGCAGTTTTGTACCTGCATTTTTGATCGCACATATTTTCATTCTCCACATAATTACCGAGTAGATTGATTCTGATTGAGTCTCGTACGGAAATTAGATTCCAATGTTATTTTTCTTCAACTGCAGATTTATTATATCCTCAATCGCCCTTCATTGCATGTCCTCGGGTTTCCCTTCTCGGACGGAATCGCCACATGATTCAGCGTCCCACCACAACTGAAGCTGGACAAGATCACCTCGATCTTGGAGGCTGAGTCCGGGGAAAGTGATATTATATATCTCCCGTGCTCATAGCCGACTGGAGTTTTGAATATCTTGCTTACTTGCCTGAATTTGCCTGAAAGTTTTGGCAATACATCTCGGTAGACACCCGGATTTGCAGATTAGGCAATGATTATTTTCCTCAGCTGGGAACGAGTAGATGACCATCGTCTCCTTGCGATTGTGTTACATCCCTCATTCGCTCATGGAAATGTTATCTCGCTCTGGAAGCTCTGCCCCACGTGGATAATTCAACCCAAGGTAACATTCCTATCGACAGTTCAATTTTAAAAAATCCAGATGAAGGACAAGATGCCATTTTTGTTTCTCCGCTGTTCAAATCGTTGCTTCCATTCCCGCAAACATGTTCTTCTTGTACGTCTTCTGGATCCTCATCCAGTCTTCCATCTACGTACAAGGGTACAATTTTCCGTATGAAGGCATCCAATTAAACGATAGCGACGTTCGAAACTATTCTCGAATAGCATTCGGTGTCTCATCCACTATTTCCTCAAATCCCACAAACTCGACCGGATGTAAAGTCTATCCTGGTGATGCACAATGGCCAAGCATTTCAGAATGGAACAAATTCAACAGTACTCTTGGTGGAGTTCTTATTAAAGGAGTACCCCCAGCTAGAGTTTGTTATCAGCCAGGTTATGATGCCGCACAATGTGCTGTGGTCACTTCAAATTATTACTACTCGAACTTCCGAAATGACGATCCTGTTTCCATTGTGAATGAATGGTTGGATGGAGATTCATGCGCTCCGTCTACGACTTCCAATGCTACCGCAACCAATTCGACATGTAATGTTGGAGCATATCCAGCGTATGTTGTAAATGCTACAACTGTGAAGCGTAAGCAATATCTCAACAGAAATTTCTACCACAAAGATTGTCCCGAACACCCTGCGATTGACAAACGCTAACCTCCAACCAGACATTCAGATGGCAGTGAATTTTGCGAGAAATTCGAACATTCGTCTAATAATAAAGTACGTCAATCTCTTTGACATTCGGCCTCGACTAACATCAATGTAGGAACACAGGCCATGACATGCGCGGACAATCAGCTGGTGCGGGCTCCCTGAGCATCTGGACGCATCATCTAAAAGACTTCGAGTACCTTCCATCTTACACCATTGGCGATTATCAAGGAAAAGCCGCCAGAGTTGCAGCTGGTGTTGAATCTTTGGAATTGTCGGCTCATATGAGAGCTGCAAATTCGACCATTGTTGTACCTGGAGGAGGTACTGTCGGTTCCATGGGAGGCTTCTTCCAAGGAGGCGGACATTCAAGCTACACTTCTTATTATGGCCTGGGAGCTGATCAAATTCTGGCAATGGAAGTGGTGACTGCTGACGGACGATTTGTGACTGCTGATCCCAACAATAACACAGATCTCTTTTGGGCACTTCGTGGCGGCGGGGGAGGTGAGAGACCAAATTCACCATGACACTTGATGCTTATGGTCTACAGGAACTTACGGTGTAGTGACTTCAGCAATCACCAAAGCATACGACGCGATACCAATGGGTTTCTCAAGTGTTATCTTCACTACAGCCAATCTGTCAAAATACGTCACCACAGTATCAAACGAGACATTCTGGACCGGTATTCGAGCTTACTTGAAATTTGGACCCCAAATATGCGACGCTGGAGGCATCGGTTATAATTTTATCAACCACGGCCCCAATGGTACATTGACATTTACAACCTCCATAACAATTCCAGGAATGAACTTCACAGAAGCAAACGACTTTGCCTCTGGCCTCTTCACAGAACTTAATGACGTCGGAGTAAATATCACAAATCCATTCGCAACACCGGTATCCGCTTCCGAAGTATCAAGACTAGTAGCTGCGGCATATCCATCTCGTGGACCAGGAGAAATGAACACCCGTCTCGCCAGCCGCCTTTTCCCTCGCGAGAACTTCGAGGACGACGATTTACTAGACGACACGCTGGGCGTAATCCGAACATTCGTCGAAGAAGGTGGCTATACCTTCCACGGAGTCAATCACTGTCCGACGATGGAAGTCGCAGGCAACCCAGACAATGCCGTCAACCCCGCATACCGCAGAGCAGCCATGCACGCACAAGGCTGGAATTCCGGCCCAGCAGTCGGTCCAATTGAGGTCCAGAAAAAGGATTACGAACGCTTTAGTAGGTATTTTCAGCCGTGGAGAGATGTGAGTCCGGAGGCGGGTAGTTATATGGGAGAAGCGGATGCGGCGGAACCAGAGTGGCAGCAGAGTTTCTATGGGGATAATTATGAGAAATTGTTGGGGATTAAGCAGACTTATGATCCTTGGGGTTTGTTTTGGGTGAATACTGGGGTGGGGAGTGAGGGTTGGGAAGTGAAGACGCCGGTTGCGGGATGGCCGACTCAAAATGTAAGCGATATGTCTCTCTCACCTGTGATCGAGGTCATACTTGATTGATTATTGGCTTCTTGGATTACACGTACTAATTAAAAACGTAGGGACCTCTATGCCGAACAAATGCCACTGTTAGAGGATAGTCTGTGGGACTCGCTAAATGTCAGGGGCTCGCTTATCTAGGGGGAATGTGTAGCAAAGGATCAAAGATGCATGCTCAAAAACATTTGTTAGCTTTGAAGAATCAGGATCCCGGAAGTCTCAACGATATCAAAGGGTGGCATGGAGAATACAAGACAATGGTCTAAGCACGATTTACACAGCTGGGAACATTAGCGCTTAAACAAACCAAACAGATAAATCGAACCTTGCTGCAGTAAGAGCTCTACTTATGCCCCTGCAAAGGACTAACAAGTCTCAAAAGGCTCAGCTCAGATGTCCTCCACTTGGTTCTCTCATGAAGTCGATAATCCAGACTTAATTCTCAATGATTAATTTCAAAGTCAACGGTGTTTCCTCTTTTCCACGTGTTCCCCTTATTGATTCGTCTTACATGAATGGCTATTCATATCCACATTACAGCTAAGCATTATCATCTGCTTGAAACCGTCCGGGACTGACTACCAATCCATTATTGATCAATCGTACTTTCATGCCGCCACTCCTTTTCGTTGCCTCCTCAAAGTGCCCAATGTCCCCAATCTTATCCCGAATTTCTTCAGCTGGAGCTAAGAGCATAGCCAAAGCCGAGCTTTTCATTGCTGGTATTCTCATCCTATATGTGGAGATTACGGTAATGAGAAGAAAAATGATTGAGAGAACGAGTTGGGAAGCAAGAAAGACGAGCCAGCCCCATTTGATCTCAACGAAAGTTTCGTCTTTCCAAGCAGTGCCGTTGACTGTTGTACTGGATGAAGTACGCATACTACAGAACATTTTATCAGTATATGAGCTTCAGGAGAATGAGGGAAGAACTTACAGATTGGTCAGACTATTTGCAGTGCTATTATAAAAAGTGCCCACTCGCTCAAATTGCTCCGCAGGGTCGAGGAGGAGATCATTCTCGTAGTCGTTATATATGACATTTGCAAGAGCAAGGCTTTGGGTATCGGTAGCATATATTCCCGGGTCCATGTTTCCATTGGATACGAACGTTGCAAGATCTGCCTCCTGCAAGTTAATATCTATGCTATGGAGTGCCTTGGCATCCGCCGAGTAGGTTGTCGATGGATCATCTGGATCAACAAGAGTCATATTTCCATCAACATATAGTCCGGTGTCACAAAATTTCTGCGTCCCAAAAGGTGTGCCTGGAAATTTCTCGAACCAGCAGCCGGCTAGGAAGTTTCCTACATTATTCGGAACGTTGGCTGGAACATAACTCGACTTGACGATGTTGGTAGATGGTTGTGACTGAGACATTTCGGTCTCGTACGTATTCAAACAAAGGTAGATTGCTACTTCAACAGCTTCAAATTTCCAAGGTGTCTGACTTGTCAGGTTAGACTCGAAGTTTGTGATGTTTCCAGCATTGCTCCATATGAGTACCATGTATTCGAACGCAGTGAAAGCCATATTGGTGTCATTAGCGAATGCCATTGTCTTGTTAGACGGCATAGCCATGTAAGATACCGAAGCCGGGGTAACCCATGAAATACCGCTATCTCAGTAAGCCCAAAGACCAATAGAGGACGACCACCAACAAGACCTACTTGGGTAGACTAGCATTCATCGCAGTGGATCCATTTTGAGCAATCATTCCTGTCCAAGCCGGATAGGGCCAATCATCCGCATTGGAATTTGGAATTACCTCCACATTCAAAAGCGAGGTAATGTTTACTGCCTTAGCGCACATTCCAATCGATTTGTACTGGGGGAAAGTGCAGTCGGGAGTAGAACAAACAGGGCTGACAGGCAAGATTGGGTCATCGAAGGTGCTGATAACGCCTGCAAAAATTGCATGCCAGACATTGAAGCCATTGTTGTCCTCGAAATGACTAGACGTTGGCACAGTGGCTATGCCCTCAACTTGGGCTAGACGAAGAGGATATGCAATCATTTGTTGCGTTACAGGTGATGTGGCCATTCCGAGAAGAGATATTACAGCTCCAAGTATGGCTACATGGCTACATCATTGAATGAGTTAAGGCACGAGGACATACTGCATCTCGAGACTTACTTCATGCGGAACCTGCCCATAATCCAAAAAGAGCCCCACATGCCACGACTCGCAGAATCAACGGCGAGAAAATCTGTCAAAGGTCTTTCTTTGTTCTTCAGCATGTTCCATTTCCATTGGCTAATGGCTTCCGCGACTGAGAGCATGAATGTCGCTTTGGTCAGAGTTGTGAAGAAGGCAAGGAAGGTATTTAGGGTAATGGACATTGGCAAATTTGGAAGTGCCTTGCCATCGTAGGCTCTGAGGACGGTAGTGATCACTACGGCGACTCATTAGATCCCATCTTCCTAACAAACCTTCATTGTGTAAGTATGACTTACCAATAAGAGATGATAAGCTCAAGACACAGAAGAAAATTTCGGTCATCCAAGCGTAGAAACCAAAATACGATGCTTCTGGATCATCTGTTGCGGGAACTTCAGTTATATTTTCCAGTATTGCAGACTTCAGTATCTCCGCTGTAGGTGAGACTGGAGACTCGGATGTAGTAAACTTGGTCACAGCTTTTGAAGTCTCTTCCATCCATCCGATCTCCGCGTTCGAGACCACATCAGTAATTGATGTTTCAGCCTGACTTCCAATTCCAAGGTCAGTGTCATGAGTAGATTGATTGCTTGTAGTGGCACTAAGAGTTTCAGGTTCCAAACTCTCTTCAATAATAAGTGAAGATGGAGGGCGATGGGAATTATCCATGCTTGGATCTTGACTGTCAATTATATTTAGGTATCCGATAATCGAAGTATGTTTGCAAGAACTCAATGAAGTGTACTGAAAATGTGGCAAGTCGAAAACTGTTCGAGAGGAACTCGATATTTGACCGTCGGTCAGTCTTGCATCGCTGCTACCACGAGGCATCAAAATAGAACACAGTCAAATAGACGATGCTTAACACATCCCACAACCTTGCTTAAGCCCCCAAGCACGACAACCTTTCCAGCAGAGATATAACAATTGACCGCTACCCAGAGAAGTGTTATCATCGGCCAACATTTTAATTATATGGTACGCTGCACGTTCCCAGCTTGTGCCGCAAAGGCACAGCGAAGACTGTGCCATCGAGTTCTGGTCTGGCCAATCAATTACGGCCCCCACAGTTCAAACGGACAGGATCTAGATTGCACTGCGTTTTCTAGAAGCGCTACTTTACTGGTCGATGCAATGATACTTTCGAGGCGCCTAAAAGCGACCACTCGGAACTGTCAATCTGTATGCATGTCGCCCCTTGCGGGTACACCTGCGTATTTCAAAGGCACAATACCTAGGTATATTTATAAACATGAACGATTACAACGAAAGTTTGGCACACAACGCCGCAACTTGATGTCTGGGAGCTCTTGTTGGATGCAACCTAAACGCTTACAACTTTGACCGATACAGATATAGCATCTTTCGAGGAGATGAAAATCTGTCGAATTCGCAAACAACATTGAAGCAGAGAAGCAAGGTGGATGGTCATCGAAAACATCGATCTCGACGTGAGACTTGAATGAAACGGTCTATTCTCAGAACAGCAACGAAAATCAAGATCAATGCGAACTTCGTGGGCTGTCGAGAGACAGGATAAAGGTGAAAGATGGTGTGTTGTAGATTCGGACGTAGAGTAATATTAATGACAGCTATCTGACTAAGCTTGACTATTTATAAGACAGCACGTGACCCCACATGACCTAGAGTCCATCGAATTGCCCGCATAGAACCTTCTTCTCCTCCAAAGCAAAGATCTCAGTAAGAGGATAGAGATTGTGAATTCAAGGCAATTGTAATGGCAAATCCCACCTATCCTTACATGCATTTTCCACATCCCACATCTCGCTTAAGCCCGGACTGTACGGAGTACAGTACAACCAGCAATCCTTGATCTCCGAACACAGCATCATCCATTCGATTTTGCAATTGTGTATTCGAGATACAAAGTCTGTGAGAAAGGCGGTCTCTTCCATCGCCAGAAGTGAAATCAAAAATACTGTCATTGCCGTCCTCGCCCAAAATCATGCATAGTAAGAATCAGATCCAATTTCACTTTCTCTTTCCCGAAAACTAACTTTCAAAACAGATATTATAACTACTTGAATAAACAGGAAACATCTACGACAAATACTCCAAGAATCTGGGGAATAATTCGAGTTTACTGGCTCCACAGAAGCACAAGTTCTGACTGGAAACAGGATTGGAGACTAATGAGAGCGGAAGACTTTCTTGGAAGACAAGTATTTGACGTTTTCGACAGCTCGAGAATAGATGTGAAGATCCCAACAATACTTTTTCATCGGCACAACTGCCAACTCTTGGCTCTGGGGAGCAGAAAATGGTGTTGGGTCGCAACGGTCGCCAAACCTCTTGCCCAAAGATCGTTCGAAATTGGGACAAATCACTACAATGGTGGAGGCAGCACGAGTAGAAAGAAAATTTGGCTTGACAGTTTTTCTACAAGACTCATATTAATGACTCTAGGCTCTGAATGGTGCAAGTGTTGGGGCAGCATTTAGGGAGTTAAGCGTAAGCGAGTAGCGCCATGGGGACAAACTCAAAAACATAACAACCTCGGGATCACGAGCCACGTAGCAAAGGTAGTGTATCTTGATCAGGATTGA
This sequence comes from Mollisia scopiformis, assembly GCF_001500285.1. NCBI lineage: Eukaryota > Fungi > Ascomycota > Leotiomycetes > Helotiales > Mollisiaceae > Mollisia > Mollisia scopiformis. The sequence continues at coordinate 587,415 of NW_017263615.1, forward strand.
CATTCATTGATTATGTAGCTAGAAGCGAAGCCATATGCCAAGTTCCAGTTCACTTCAGTTTCATCCGCATCCAATTCAGGCCCCCGCGCTATTCATACAATCATCAAAGTTTTTCCGCACTCCCTAAGTCAAAGTCTCTACTGCTTCTGCCCAGTAGCACATCCAGCGAGTCCACCAGCAGTGTTCGTCAATCCACCAGCAAGCATTCCCAACACCTATATCGTCTTGCTAGTTGTATCCGCAACGCCATTCGTGGTCTATCCAACAGTGTTCCCACGTCCATTAGTAGTCTATTTTACCACATTTCCTACTCCATCAACAATCTTATTAACGATTCCTCCGATTGAACCTAGCAGACCGCCTTGGCCCTACTCTTTATCGCCGCTAGTAAGAGTATTGTCAAAAAAATTTGTGAAGTTTCCTAGAAAACCGGCCATTATGATTTATTTTAAAATTATAAATGAAAAAAATGGAAAATTAAAATTTATTTACTTAAAGTTTGACAGAGGTAAGTTATAATATTGGTATGATATGATATAAAATTATGTTTACATGGCAAGACTTCTCAATAAATACCCGCTTCCATCTCAAACCAAGGAAGTTTCTGGATCTCAAACTTGTCCAACAAAAAGTCGATGATCTCAGGGCCCCTGACCTATCCCCGGGAGATCACTGCATCCCCGATCCAACTCCCCGTCTTCCTTGTCTTCAGCGCTCATAATCTCACAAGGCGACTCACCAGCCACAAGCCTCGGATCCTGAAAACAGGTTCGGGGCATGTGAACTTGGGGTCTGATACAAGATATTACGTCTCTTGGTGCCTGGTGGAAGTATATCAAAGTGCTTGTCCATGTCGTGATTCTGAGAAGGAGGCCAATATCCAGATTTTTGGGAGAGGGTCAGTGGGGTGAAGCTGCAAGCGATGAAGATCTTTGTGGGTAAGTGCCACAGTTTAATCTCGAAGGTTGCTTCAAAATGACGCTTTCGCGATTACCACACATGTCTTCATTCGTCGGTGTTGCTTGGACACTCGTTCCTGGCACAGCCTCAAAATCAGTGTGGCAGTGAAAGTTAGCGAAGCTGCGCCGCAAGTACGTCAAGGACCTCGTGACCAATTTTCCTCACTTCTTATAAGACGAATCGATTTGCTCTAGACATAAAAGGATATCAATTTGACTTTGTGAAACTGGCTTTTATATCTACATCCTAAAAGCTGTCAAGCTGCACGGGAACTTCAAGTCAATAGTCCAAGATGGCAACCTCGCAAGTCACCAACGAGGTGAGCTCAGCCTCAACCACAGCCCGGAAAGAAAAGCGATCTCTAGGCGAAAAGATACTGTCTTTCATGTTCGACGGACCATCTGGCACAGATTCCTCCAAGCTCGACCGTGAGCTTCGTGAGAAATACGAAGAAGACAAACGAGACGACATTCCTCCCTCGAACAGAGAAGGAAGAGAGAGGACGGCAGGCTAGAATCCGAAAGCGAAATGATTATGGGAGGCGGTGACGGTGTAAGGACGAATGATATGCAGAAAGGTGGATGGGGTGGGGCTAATTTGGCTTTGAGCCATGCTTGAAATTGAGAGATGTTGTAGAAGTTGTAAGCTCAGTGCGAAACGATGGATGTTAAACCGCACATCTTCCTCGGTTTCTCGTGTTGTTTCCCCGCATGTGTGTTCCCTTGTCATGCAATATTCTGCTTAGTTGTCCGATTGTGGATCCGGGTACGCGGCACTTGACCCTCTCCATCTCCCGGCATTCAGACCCAGCGAGCACCGAAATCCGAATCCGAATCATACACTTACTAGAACGATTGCGGGCCGACCCCTTCTTGGTGATGCGCAAAGGCGCATGTCATGCATGGGGTTACACAAGAGGAGATAAAAGCGGACTTGGAGCCACTTCGCGACCACACTTCGTTCGCACAACCAATCCATGGTTCGAGTAGTCCGAACCGGATGTTTAAATTGATAGAGTGGACATTAGCCAATGCATGCGATTCGTGATATGCATTTAAACCTTGGTAGAGAAGTAAGACGATTCTCCGAACCTGGAGTGTCAATCTTTCTGCAGCACGAATTTGTATGGTCCTGAAGCACCAACAAGAATTAGTGTGTCTTGTGCCAGCATCACCTATGGTATTCCAACTTCCACCCATGCTAGAACTTGCCATTAGCTACCCCGCTCACGACCTTATTCCCATCATGTTTATATAAGACTTCTGTTTTGCTAGTCCACCTTCTGAACCGAATCCCAATCGCATCTGTCTGCCATCATGTCGTCGGTCAAAGATGCCATTCCAAACGGCAATGGCCCCTCAATTTCGATCTTGGAACAACCGATATTAACACGCCGAAAGCTCAGACTCGTTTGTGTTGGAGCTGGATTCTCAGGACTAACCCTTGCTCACAAGATCCAGCACGAGTTCAAGTTGGAGGAGGAAATTGACCTGACAATATACGAGAAGAACCCTGAAATTGGTGGTACTTGGTATGAAAATACCTATCCTGGAGCGGCTTGTGATATTCCGTCTCGTGAGTCAAATCCATACTTATAATAGCCATTGACTGATCTTTTGGAGACGCCTATACTTTCTTATTTGAGCCAAATCCAGATTGGTCTAAATTCTATTCACCGGGTCCAGAAATCCATTCATACATCAAGCGTACAGCCGAGAAGTATAACCTTACCAAGCATGTACGGTTGAATTCGAAGGTTCTTGAGACAATTTGGGGTCAGGAGGCTGGCAAATGGAAGATCAAAGTCGATATCGATGGTTTTATCAAGGAAGATGATGCTGATATACTGATAAATGGGTCTGGATTTCTCAAGTCAGTAACCTTGAAATGGCTTGCGATCGGTTACTCAACGAAATAGTAAATGGAAGTGGCCAAATATCCAAGGACTCCAAGATTTCAAAGGGAAGCTAGTGCATAGTGCCAATTGGTAGGTTCCCAATCTTTGACATGTCGTGTCTCACAGTTGCGCCAGGGATAATTCATATAATTGGGACGACAAAAAGATTGCAGTGATTGGCAATGGCTCTTCTGGTCTTCAAATTGTCTCTGCCATGCAACCCAAGGTCTCAAAATTGGTCAATTACGTTCGAGGACCCACTTGGATCTCTATCAACTTCTGTGCAGCCAAAGCAAAAGATGGCAAAAACTTCGAATATTCCGAAGCGGAAAAGAAGACTTTCAAAGAAGATCCGCAAGCCCTTTTCTTGCTGCGTAAAGAGCTTGAAGCTTCGTGAGTGTTGTTTTCATTTCTTAGGCTCTTTGCTGACAAGATCTCTAGAATTAATTCCTTCTTCTTTGGAATGTACGTCGATCATCCGTTTCAACAAGGCTTAGAAGCAGCTTGCAAACAGCAAATGCAGAGCATCCTTCAAGATCACCCAGAAATATTATCAAAAATGATACCTGGCTTTCATCCTGGCTGCCGTCGTCTTTCGCCGTGTGATGGTTATCTCGAAGCCTTAAAGCAGGAAAATGCTTCAATAGTATGGACCGACATTGAGACCATCACAGAGACTGGTATTCGCACCGCTGATGGGCTTGTGGAAGACTTCGATATGATTGTGTGTGCAACAGGTTTTGATACCTCCTTCGTTCCGCCCTGGAAGTTGGTTGGATTAAACGGCGCTACTTTGACTGAGCGATGGAAAATCAACCCAGATGCCTTCTTCTCCGTCCAAGTTGATTCTATGCCAAATTACTTCATCTTCAATGGTCCTAATTGTCCAATCTCACATGGGTCCGTATTGAGCCAGATCTCATGGACATGCGGCTACATCCTTCGCTGGGTCAAGAAGATGGCCACCCAAGACCTCAAGTCCGTCACTCCAAAACCCAAATCAGTTGCAGACTTCAACGCCTACTCACAAAAATTTCTTCTGCGAACAGTATGGGCAGACAAATGCCGCTCTTGGTACAAGAATGGAAAAGAGACAGGTATTGTGACTGGAACATATGCTGGGTCTATCCTGCATTTCAAAGACGCTTTGGAGAACATAGGTAGTGAGCATTTTGATATTGTATCGAGAAGTGACAATGTTTTTGGTTGGTTGGGAAATGGACAAAGTCTTCATGACAAGGATGGATATGGAGATTTAGCTTACTATATGGAGCAACCCACTATCTGAGTTGTGGATCATATTCGATAGGTTACAGCTCCTGATGCTGTTATATGTACTCAAAAGTTCCTCACTTCCGAATTCGACCTTACCGTTCAAATGTTCAACGAGAAAACTTCAGTCTCGGATGTACATTACGAGCAGAAGTTGTATCTTTGAAGAGTAAACTAGTGACCTTTCAAATTCCCAAGTTTGTATCACTGATATTCGAAACTGTCTACATCAATTTGGTTTGATGTCATTGACTGGAGCAACTGGCCTCCCTGTCTCATAGAGTGCGACAATATTCGCAAAACATTCACGTTCTGCATCCCTCCATGCTCTATTTGTCAACCCACCAAGATGTGGTTGAATCACGACTTTGTCACTCTTCAAAAACCACGGGTTGACATTTGGTTCTCCTGTGAAAACGTCTAACCCTGCTCTTGCCACCTTGCCACTCTCTAAAGCAGCTATCAAAGCCGCCTCGTCTACGATGGGTCCTCGCGCGGTATTGATGAAGAACACTCCATCTTTCATTTGCGAGAATTCATTGCGAGAGATAAGTCCTATTGTTTCCGCATTTTGAGGCACGCTCACTGAGACCACGTCAGAGGTCCTCAGCAGCTCTTCTAAGTTGGGACACCAGGTTGCACCGTAAAGTGCTTCAATTTCCGGAGAAGCACGAGTTCTGTTGTGATATTGAACTTTCATGTTGAAAGCATTCACCTTTCTAGCATAATGCTATGAAACATTAGCACCATCTTCAAAAATCTATATAGATTTATACCTTTCCGATTGCTCCTAGTCCGATGATTCCAACAATCAGATCGCTCGGATCGGTGCAGGGAACATGATTGTTCCTCCAAAGACCATTTCGTACAGAGTTCTCTGCACGAGTTGTATCTCTACAAACGGCCAAGGTAAGGAACAGTGCCATGTCGGCCGTTGGTTCGGAGACAGCATTGCGAGTGTTGCAAAACCAGATTCCTTTGTCGGTCAACCAGTTCACTGGGAACTCATTATAGCCTGCGGAAGCAGAAACTACAATTTTGCACTCAGGAACCAGGGGTGTGAAGAATTCACCATCAAAAGGTTCGAAAGGCGCAGTTCCCATCAAAATGATGAAAGCGCTATAAGGGCCCGTCTTAGCGACGGCTTCTGCAATTGCGGGTACAGCCTCTGCTCGGTTCTTGACAGAAAGGATCTGCATCACATGTGAGTAGCAATCTCGATTCCTACTGGGATGCTCACATCTAGTTGGAATTTGGACTTGAAATCCTCGAGATAATCAGCTCCACAGGCTTTCGGCGGTGTCAATGCAAGAACCTTCGGCTTTTCCGAAGACGAGAAAGCCATGTCGAGTCTTCTTTATCAATAGAAAATTGCCAAGCATTCGTATGTCTCGAAGCTAGAAATAAATTGACTAAACATACCTTGTCGCTCTGTCGGCATAAATGATAACTTAAATGTTGAATCGAGACCCCCATCTATCTGATTTCCCAATTTCGGTGACGTAATGGCTGCATTTCCCGATCATATGCGGAGAGGCACAATGCCAAAGGTGGGATACGCCTTATTATTTTTTTTGCGCGAATATAATTGATAGCTGCGCGAAGCGAGCACTTTAGATCAAGAGAAAATAATACCGGAAAGAAAAAGCAAAAGGCCGAGCATTGAGAACTAAAATTCTAGCTTAGAATTCAAGTTTAGAGGTTCGTTAGTTAATATATCTTCCCTTCAAAATGTGAAGTACCATCTAAACCAGCATACAACGGCCACCGATAATATTCACTCGGATCGTTGAACCTTGCTTTAACATCCATCGTGGCAATCTTTTCTATATTCTCAGCATCAAGCAAGAAATCCGCTTCGAGATTTTCCTTGATCTGCCAATCAATCACGCTCTTCGGAATGACAGTCCGACCAGAATTGATACCCCAAGCGAGTGCTATTTGAATCGGGGACTTCCCATATTTATTTCCAATTTCCTGGAGAACTGGGTGATCTATTACCCGCGGCATGTGAGATTGGGATTTGCTCCAGTGAATGTCTCTGTAGAACGAGTTCATGTTGCCGAGTGGACTGAATTGGATCACATGGACGCCCTTGGATTTCAGCCAGGAATTGAATGCGGGTTGTTGAAGGTATGGATGGACTTCCATTTGATGTGCTGCGGGTGTCTATGAAAGAGTAATTCTTAGTATAAATTTGTTCTCGAAATCAAGCTCACTCACTGTATTGCTGTTGTCCATCAAATTCTGAATTTCAGATTGATTGAAATTGGACACGCCAATCGCCCTAGCCTTGCCTGACTTTACCAACTTCTCCATTGCTCTCCATGTGTCGAGATAGGTTGTCTCACCCATAATCATCTTTCCGTCTTCGCCTTTTGGGAATCGTTCTGCTCCTCGTGCGAAAGTGCATGGATAGTGCATTAAGTATAGATCGATATATTCGGTATCGAGATCTCTTAAAGATGCATCCAATACTGTCTTAACATCATCTGGATGGTATGAATTGCACCATATTTTGGTGGCAAGAAAGATCTGATCTCTAGGTATACCACTGCGTTTTATTCCCTTGCCAACTTGTTTCTCGGTGTCGTATCTATTTTTGTAAGCTACTCTTTAGATCATTTCGGAGGATAGAATTCTTACACTCGGGCTGTATCAATGTTTCGAACTCCTGTTTTCAAAGCGAGATAGACCGCATCTTCTTGAGCATCTGCATCCTGGAAGGTTCCGAACTCCACGGCAGGGATTTAAGCCCCAGTGTTTAACACATGTTGCGTCGACCGTGTGGACAGAGCACGGACAAATGGAATCTTATTTTGCGCTCGAAAGGTAGTGAGATATCTTGTCGCTGGTAGGCCAGTGCAAGAAAACCGTAACTTGAAGACTACTTTAGCCGCCATCTCTGAGATGCTGGGAGGTGTGGTGAGATGCCTGGGAGTCGAACGATTGATATCGAAGCAGAATTAACATATAGAGGAATCTCGTTCTATTCAAAAATCCTTTTGCGCCGAAATACTTGCCTTATTTGCCATTTTCTCGTATGAGTAAAGAACCACGAGAGGTTTGCAGTGACCTCGCATCGAGACCTCCTCGGCGCTACTGTATGTCAGCCTAAGCGAGACCCCTAGGTTCTGAGCTTGCCTCGTATCGAGGTCATCTCGGAATCTTATACCCGTTTCCTTTCCCCACAGTGGATCATAAAGCTACCAGCCCTTGGAATTTTTGGACAGACAGGTTTGAAGACCTTGAATAATGTTTTAGTGCTCGTTGAAAGTGGGGAAGGATGGGGTAAGCCGGGGTAACAATCGGAAATGTTTCTTCGAATTCGTGTTGGCCTCAAATCCTGTTCTTAAGGAGGATTCGTTCCAAAAGGAATATACTTGACGTTACGGACCTGCGTCTCACGATCCCAGGCGACTATCACCAACTGCATGGTCCTAGCTTGATAGAATGTCCTCGAGCCGGACGACCTTGCCAATCTGGGCAAGCAGGCATCGTGCCAAGCTCTCACAGGACCAAGGATTTAGGTTCGCTTCGTGCACTTATATATCCGAGCATTGCACATTCCATGAGCCTGCATTGTCCTCGAGACGACCCCACCAGATAGAAGCACCCAGTCGCTTCTTTTCCGTCTTACGATCCTCACTACCCCAGCTTCTAACTTCATTCTGGTGCCACAAAGATGGAGAACCCCAAGAATGCATTGCGGGGTGTGGGAGCTCCGCAGAGAGCCTGAGTATTTACTGTAACGGAAAACTATAAATATGGCTATTGCCGGATGGTCACAGGTAGTACTTATCTCTAGCTTCTACTCATTACTATCTATTAAATTGCTCCAAGCATCGTTGGCCTCTTTGTTTCTAATTCCTACATCATTTTGCGACCATGGATCAACGTAAGGGCTGCATGGTTGCAGCACATCTTGAGAAGCGTAAACTTCTCATTGCGATCAACTCAGTTGCAGCGCTGTCCATCTTCTTCTTTGGTATGTGTTCCGCAAGAGATCGAGCCCATTAACTCGAACTTATGCTGACGGTCGAATCAAGGTTATGACCAGGGAATGATGGGTGGTGTCAACAGCTCTTTCGATTATGTTCAGACAATGGGGTTCGGTCATGTTGAGAACGGAACAATTACAGTTACCAATACTTTACTCCAAGGTGGCATTGTTTCAGTGTACTAGTAAGCAGCAAGCCCTCTGTCCTTCGCCCTTGCTTGTTGTGCTTTTGTTGTATTGTGTACCCGCGAAACATTTTACCTAAGGCTCTGAAATTCAAGAGAAGCCCCAATACTAACCTGCTGTAGTCTAGGCACTCTCATAGGATGCCTGTTGGGCGGATCTTTCGGTGATCGATATGGCAGAATCTACACCATTGCTCTTGGGTCCGTCTGGGGCCTCGTTGGAGCTACCCTGCAGACTTCAGCAATGAATTCAAACTGGATGATCTGCGCTCGCTTGGTCAATGGTATTGGCACCGGTATCCTCAACGCTATCGTTCCCGCATGGGCATCTGAAGTCGCCGAATACACTACTCGTGGGAAGTTCATCGCCATCGAGTTCACGCTCAACATCTTCGGTGTCGTTGTCGCTTACTGGCTTGCCTATGGTGTTAGCTTTATAGATGGAGGATGGTCACCCGTGCGCTGGAGATTCCCTATTGGCTTTCAGATCATCCCACTACTTGTTCTATTAGGGATCTGCTGGTTCTTTCCAGAATCTCCTCGATGGCTATGCAAGGTCGACAGGGACGATGAAGCGTTATACATTCTGCAGCGTCTACGAGGTACGGAAGGTGAAGATGCAGGAAAGGCGCAGCTCGAGCTGTCAGACATTCGAAGCATCGTCGAGTTGGAGAAGGCAACAACACATGGCAGTACCTATTACCATATGTTCTTTGGCATCGGGTCCGGAAAGCTTCACGTAGCCAGGAGGGTACAATTATGCATATGGCTTCAGATTCTCCAGGATTGGAGTGGCATCGCAGGCATTACCATGTTCGGTCCGAGTAGGTCATTCAGTGTGATGTGATTTGCTTGAGACTGATCTTCGCTAGCTATTTTTGGAATTGCTGGTTTCACTACGGAGAAGGCTCAATGGATCTCAGGACTGAATAACATCTTTTACATGTTTGCTACGCTAATTTGCGTCTATACACTGGATCGAATCGGGAGACGATGGACCTTATGGTGGGGCTCGGTAGGTCAAGCTTTGGCAATGTTTCTCGTTGGAGGCTTTTGCAGACTTGGTCTCAACTCAACTGCCAATGGGGATATTTCTGCGGCAAGCAAATGGGGAGCTGCTGCTGCATCTATGGTTTACCTCTACACTTTCATATTCGGAGCTACCTGGTTGACTGTACCGTGACTTTACCCAGCTGAGATCTTTCCTCTTCAGGTAAGAGCAAAGGGTAACGCTTGGGGCGTTGTGGGTTGGAGTGTGGGTAATGGGTAAGATACTTCCTTTCAGTGATGATTCAAAAGTCTAACGCACAATCAGAACGTTAACACTAGTACTACCATACATCGTCTCCGCTATCAACGAGAAGTTGCTTTACATCTTTGGTGCATGCAACCTCATTTCCATTCCCCATTGGTACTTACCCAGTTCTTGCACTTAAATACATCGCCTCTAACGACTTATAGTGTGGGCATTTTACCCCGAGTCAAACCAGCGCACACTGGAGGAGATGGACATGCTTTTTGCATCTGATTCATTATAGGTATGGGATGCTGAAACGAATTTCAAATTGTTGAAAGAGCAAAGCCCAAATAATCTTGGTGCCCATCCAAAGGATATTTTTGATCTTGATATTGAAGCAAAGATGGCCAGTGATCATGTAGAGTCACATGAATAGGATGTGGTAGTAGTGATGATGATTACCCAAGTTTCGTATCTAATATAGTGATAGTGAACAACCATGCTTTCTTTATTGCACAAATACTAAATCTGAGTTCCACAAGATCTATGTGTGTAGCTTCGTGTGCTTTCTCGAATCTGTGTGCCCGCACACCGCCTGACAGCAATACCGGATATTCTCGCGAGTGAACGTGACCCTTAAGCCCTGTAACTAATGTATCACACCTCGAAACAGAAGACTACAAACACTTTTACATGTATTATATATTGCTCCAACTATCATTCATTTCTTCCAGATATTCCGAGACATGACTTGGTATTGCTCTAGGCGCATGTGCATTTAGGATCGATGCGTCTTTGCGAGAGGACTCAAGCCTTCATATCCTCAAGACGGTATATATCACAGTGTACAATCGTGGAATGAAAACAACTGCGAATGCTAGCGGACAATTGAGTGCGCTGGAAAGGTGAAGTAGCGTCCTTAATCACAACGTCTCGTCTATAAAAACTCCCGCCCGCATCCCTTGTCTTCATCCTCATTGCAACAACTTCAATACAGAAGCGCACATCTTCAATTCATCTACAGCCCTAACCATCTTCTACAATCCTTCAACACTACATACCAACAAGCCTTCCTGTATTTCAGATACCATGTCTACCAACGGCGCAAACGACGCTCCCGCCCCCGCCTCTACCCAACCCGATCCCACCCATAGTGCATACTACTGGGCATTGATTGAAGAGCTCGAAAGAGTTCATGATGACAATGACGCTTCGATCAGTGCAATTGTCAATCACCAACGTCACGATGATGACTTTGTTGCGCTTTTGAATGCGAACCCTCGTATGAAGTGGTGCTTCGACAATCAAGCAGCCATTCTCAAATTGCATTCCTCAAGCACACCGACCCCGGTATTCCGGGTGTGAGTTTCCCTACCCAAGACATAGAATTAGCTCAACTGACAGTATTTCTCAGCTGGTGTGATATCTGTCGTCGATACTTCAAGCATTGCATGTTTTCAAAGAAGGAGCGCAAGGGCTGGGGTGGCTCTACTGTAAGTGAACACGACGCTCGTTATGCTGACAACTGCTAATCCCACTGTTAGAGCTGTCGGTGGTGCCAAGCTGATGTCGGTATCTCGACCGACAATCAGCAATTCGAGGTTGATCAACATGTTCACTGCAATCGAGGTGGGAAGAAAGAATGTGGCACTTTCCCTCCCCAGAGCCTTGAAGTCCCGCCAAATCGTCGAACTGTCAACGAGAGCAGAATTGGAGAAATTGCGGCTCCGGAGGTCCAATTCACCATCAAGAAAAAGATGTCGCAGAAGGAGCGTAAGGCTAGGGAACGTAAGCAGCGGGAGGATATGGGCATTTAATAGCGCACCAATAATTGGCGCATCATGGATTAGGAGTTTGGGCGGAGGTCATACATGGTTTTCGATAGGCACGCATGAATGGACGACGATGATTTTGACATTTTAGCCTATATGAAGCCTACAAGAATGGTCCATTCAATTTGAAACTCTTCACACGACAAATTAATTATTCAAACAATGTGTTTCTAATGTCTCAACAGTGATATCAATAGTCTTGGTACTTCTCAGGTGATCACCCCCTAAAGCTAGCCGAAGCCGCTAAATTTAGCGAGCCCCTGACCTCAAAGCGGCTTCAAACTCTTTGACTAAATCAATGCCCAGTACAGACAGCAATTTATTCCCTTTTCAATTAAAGAGCGATGCCAATATTGTATCTTGAAACCACTCCTTGTCCTTCTCCCATGCCTTCAGCATAAAGTTCATCCCGATTCTAATTATCCCTGACATTCGCTCTGGAGTATCTTTTGCGGGACCACGAATACACCAACAGATCAAATGTACGCCTGTATGTATCGCGATTCGAAATGCCATGTCATCATCTATAGGACCATATCCGTCAATGAGCGCTCTGTTGACAAATAAGCATGTGTTATACAAGAACAGCAAGGATACGAGGTGGATTCTGTGTCCGCGCTAATTTCCCAGAGGCAAGGTTGATATTGACGTACTGAATAATCCACATCGCTGGTTCGGCATCTCTAAAGTACTTTCGCTCATACAGGTCCCCTATCATCTGGCCAAGATCGTACGATCGGTGACCGAAATGCGCAAGTTCCCAATCAACGATGAAAAGCCCTGGTTCGTTGTTTTTGTGGGACTGTGATACAAGAACGCTTTTCTTGGTAAGGACTCATCCATTGTTTGGGAACACACGACTTACTTTCCAGACCAGAAGTCCCCATGGATGACGCCCCAATCTTGAAGACCATCATCTGCCAATGTCTGGAGTTCTTTGGTCGATCTAGCTTCGATCTCTTCTAACGTTGCTTTATGAGTTCCCAGAACTTCGGGAAACCTCTCAAGTACTTCGATAAAACTGCCATATGTTATAAGATATTTCAGCTTTCTCATTGGCTCATTCTGTTCGGCGTATAGTGTTCGGGTTGATGCCCAGGTATGGAATGACCGTGTCCAAGTGCCTAGATTGTATCCGATGAACTTTGCGACTGAGTGAGATAGACTTCCAGAGAATATGACTGCTTTTAGATCTATGGAGTCGGAGAAGTCTTCATGAACTTGGGTGTATGCGACCTGGTCGAAGAGAAGCAACCGCGGTGTCTTCACCAAAGAGATTGGAAGGTCTTGAAGGTAATTGAGCATCGACTCTTCAAAAATCTGTTACGGTCAGTTCAGAAATTTATGAGGGTAACGTACGCAACGTGAGATATCTAGAGGAAAGTCACGGTTACAAGATGCGAAATTCGTTGAGTGTTTGATGATAATGGTTCCATCACGGTGGATACCACGGAAAACAAAGTTGGCAGTGCCGCCAGAAATTGGAATTAAAGAAGAGCAAGCATAGGCAGTTTGAGATAGATCGTGTAAGATATTAGTAGAGATTTCGTCTTTCTCCTCATGATTGAGTGCCATCGTTGAAGCTTGTCGTGGAGACTTCAGGATGTGGATGTGATTGTGGTGTTGGAGAATGACTCACACGAAATGTCGTGCTTATCACGACTTGGCAGATCGAGTCATTGGCTGATGGAGCATTAATAATCAACCTCATTGTTCGAATGTTCAATGCCGAATTTATGTGCCTGTTGAAGGCAAGAATGCCTATGGTTGAATCATTTAGAAGTCTAGCTCTACAAATTCAAGTGGCAGCTGATTTTCTCGTGGCTCTGAGAACCGGAAGTCCTTGGTCTCAAATTGTGCCGCTACTATTGCGGGGAGAAGTGGGCCCCTCAAATCGCACGAACACTTAAAGTATAGATTATTCAATCTTTAATCTCAAATTTGATGGCTCCTATTATTCTAGAGCTCAAGATGAAACGCCTAGCAATCTAGGCTCTACCCACTGCGCTCCTGTGTAATTTGCTAAACTTCATGAAGAAATAATGGAACTCTACTATTTCAAAACTTATACAGTCGAGACCTTTGGGTCTGATTCCATTCCGTAGGGTGGGCAAGGAGTTTTGTACTTGAAAACTAATCAGTTTGCATCCTTCATGCTTTTCTTGCGATATCGAGCTTTTTTTCTTGTATCCTAAGATGAGGCAGGATTTTGAGTAATCCTAGATCGGAGCCTGTGGTAACACTGTCTATTACTGCGGGACTGCATGTCAATCGGCATTCGGAAATCGTGTAGGTGCTTTTCCACCGTCTTCTGCCGTGGTCGGACTCGCTCCAACTTCTCCTACTGCGATTGCTCTGTTACCGTCCTCAACAGCAATAACATCTATGGCGGCTTCACCGTGAAAATCCACCAGCGGGTATTTGAGAAACAGCACAGCGGTGAATCTTGCCGAATTTCAAAAAATAAAGCTGACACAGATTTCACACCGGATCATCATTTGACTGGAGGTCGATTCAATTCAATGAAGTGATATATCTTGTGCAGCTTGCGGCTGAACCTTCAAAGAGTGCTTGAAGGTTGGCTGGATTTGTTGCCGATCGAAGGAGCTGGAAGTGGTTGACTTGACTTCGCGTCGTCGATCTCGTTCAATGTCAGATTCCCACGCAGACCGAACGTGATTCCTTGGTCCGCAGACAAGCGGGGTCCTAGTGAGATGTGCAGGGTCGGTGTGTTTCGAGGCCACCGTTTATTAATCGCGTGTCAAGGCTTTGACTGACGAGGAAAGAGAGGAGGAAAGGAAGGAAGCAAATCACCCGGATTGTTACCACCAAGCTGACGTTCTGAAAATTGTTGATGGCACTGTACCAGTACTTCCATTAACTCATTGTATCCGAGCTAAGAAGCAAGTTGTCAAACGCAACGCAATCCATGCCCATATCAAATGCGATCCTTCTCTAAGCTCTGGCTACCTACCGACCAAAGTCTTATGATCTCAGATCCCCCGTCCTTAAGGCCATTGTCTGATGATGAGATCAAATCCGTTAACATCAAACTGCTGGCCACCAACCATCATGAGATCGGTTGCTGCATCATATCCACCGCAGTTATTGAGAATCTGATAGCCCAGGTCACCATACCATTCAAAGGGTGGATTAATAGTGTGTAAATTCTATGCATTATTAGAGACAGTTTTTGCGTTATAAAAAAGGAGCTGTTTGGACGTAACTTGCATCGTTGCATACCCACACCTGTGCGTTTCCGTTAAGTACGATCGGTATACAGGCAAAGGCGGGGATAGTAAGTTGCAGTGGTCCCAATTGCATGAGGAAGTTCATTTGAGACCAGGCTGTGTTCATGTTGACCGGAACCCAACTCCATCCAGGAACTGGAATACAGTACAGAGCGCCCTGTGAATGTTCAGATATGTTTCTCGACTTTCAAGTAGAGAACCATACATATCCATAGCGACGTTCAATACCTGAATTTCCCTTGGTTGAATTGTTCCGCTCGGGCAACTTGAAGCCTGGATGCTCGACGAGGACTTTGGCGAATATTTCCTGGTTAGGTTAGTTGCGGCTCTTGAGAGCTGGAAGGCCGCTTACGTCAAGACTTCCTGTTCCCTCGATGTGAACACCATTGTAAGTAGTATTGAGATAGAGCGGGACGATGGGGTGAGGCAGGTTGTAATCAGTGTGTTCAGCGCGCTCAACACCGTGAAGTGGAGTAGCTTCAACGAACATCATACCAGCAAACGCGAGCGCAGCCAGAAGAACGTCGAAGAGCTTCATCTTGATGGAAGTGGAGTGTTTTTGAGGCAGTTACGAAAATAAGTCGAGATTTGTTGCGGTTGCGGTTCTTGTTTGGTGGTAGGATGGTGGAGGGAAGTTGAACTCTGGAGAAATAAGGAGTTGATACCTGCCAGACGAAAGTGAGTGTCTAGATTAAGGTGACGTAGAGGCCTCTTACGGTGGTGGGAAGAAGTTGAAGTTGAAGGTATGAAGGGTGGATACTTGTTGGGTAAAAGCGACGTAGGCTAAGTATCAGTAGCATTTTGGAGGCATTGGAGGACTCAGGGGGGAATGATGAATCACTGATCTTAAAGGTGAATGTATTTGTGACTCTTGTTAGATCGGCATAGAGGTTTTGGGTGAATTAAACTCCCGTGTTCCGTAGCGATAATTAAGTAATA